>NW_023606180.1:0-200001 GCF_013339745.2 Dermacentor silvarum
GCCTCTCTGCCGTTGACCAAGTACTTTCCTTCCCAGCAGGCTGCGACATGGCTTCGGAGCAACGCAAGGAGCCTGTATTAGTGCTCTTATCCGTTCCTTTCAAACTCGTAGACTGTTCTCCACCTTCTCGAGCTTTGCGCGTCAAGCTTCGCACTTCGAAATGCAGGATGGACTTCTCTATCGCCGGAATTACGTCTCTGACGTCCGCAAGTGGTTGCTCGTCATACCGCGACATCTTCGTGGTGAAATATGTTCTCCTTCCACACTGACCCGCAGTGTGCACACGCGGGTGTCTTCAAGACGTACACCCGGCTTCGCTCCAGGTTTATTGGCGTGGCATGTAATCTATGTGTGCAAGTACATTCGGTCGTGCCATCAGTGCCAAACGCCGCAAGGTTCTGCTCAGCATGTCTCTGGCCCACTCCAGCCAATCCGTGCCCTGCCAGGCCCTTCGATCGCATTGGGATTGACCTGTATGGACCCCTTCCGAGCACGGCTTCCGGAAACCGCTGGATAGTCGTCGCCATCGATCACTTGACGCGATACGCAGAAACAGCCGCTCTGCCTGCTGCCACAGCTCGTGATATCGCATCCTTTACTGAAAAACTTTATTTCCTCATGGTGCACCTCGCGAACTTTTGAGCGATAGAGGACGTGTGTTCCTCTCCGTAGTTGTAAATGCGCTCCTTGCTGAATGGCGCATCGTTCATTGCAACACCACTGCCTTCCATCCTCAAACTAATGATCTGACGGAAAGATTTAACCGCACCTTGGCAACATGTTCTCCAAATACGTCGCCTCTGATCACACTGATTGGGACCTCGTTCTGCCATTCATCACGTTCGCCTACAACACTGCACCACAGGCGACCACAAACTTTTCCCCATTCTTCCTCTTGTATGGCCGCGAACCTTCGACTACCCTCGACCCCATTCTTCCGTACAGACCCAACTCATCCGAATGTAAACCCATTTCTGAAGCTGCCCACCGCGCCAAGGAATGCCGTCAACTAGCCCGTTCCTTTACAGCCGTCGACCAATGGCAACAAAAATCTCGACGTGACGATGATCACCCGCATTGTCACTTTCTTCCGGATCCCTTGTGTGGCTTTGGATTCCTGCCGTTCTGCTGGCCTCTCATCCAAGCTTGTATCCAAATATCAAGGACCTACCGTGTTGTAGCGCAGCCATCGCCTGTGAACTATATTGTCGAGCCTGTCACGCAACCTACGGACCAACGCTGTCGTGGTCGTGAAACCGTCCACGTACAACGCCTGAAGCCGTATTACGACCCCATGATTCTATGTTCACCATGAGTCGCCAGGATGGCTCCTTTACCGATGGGGGGTGATTCTAGTAAAGACGAATGGCCGGCGCTGCAACCACATCGCCAGTCATCCGGGAAGCGCGAGCTAGAGATTGCCTGAGCTGCTCTGGTTGAGACACGCTGCGAACGTTGCCCGCTGCTCTCTTGTCCTGTGTTTGCATTAGAATTATATAAAAACGTTGCAAGGCGAGAAGGTGGTAAAGACTTCCGACGCTGCTCGACGAGTGTTATATTCTGATATCGTCAAAAACCTCCGAGCCGCCCCCAGAGTCACCGGCAACGGTCACCAACGCTGCGCGCATTCGGTGCGAACGCGGGCAATTTTTTTCTCCCGCATAATAAACGCACCCTGAACTTGCTGCCGTGAAGTAGGAGAGACACGGTAATATTCGGCGTCGGATATGGCGTCCAGCAGGTACGATTGTATAGGACGCCGTATCGGGCGCCGAATCTTACTGTGTCTCCTACTTCTATTGCGATAGCAATCATATGGACACTCCAGGGCATTTTTGCCATCGGCGCCGATGATCGTGGCTCTATCTCCCGCATTCGAGAGAGGAAAGGGGAGGAAATGCGCTGCATTTCGTCGCGCGCATGGCGCCGGGTGGAACGGAGCGAGGGGGGGCGGTGCAGCACCTGCGCATTGCGCGGCGGCGCGCGCTATATTTTGAAAGCAATCTGCGTTGGAGGCTGAGTCTAGCTGCGACGGCGGCTTATACCTTTGTGCGTGCTCCGTTATCGCCGATCAGTTTGCATTGAAGCGATACACGGCACGAAGGTCACTTTCTGTTGCTACCGCGCTTCATGCCAGCGTTTTGCAGCAAGCGTCCGCGTCATCATGGCGTTCATTGTCATTTGCTCATGTTTGCCTGTACGCTTGCACCATGCTGGTTAAATTAATTTGCAAGTTTGTACGGCCGACAAAACTACTACCCTTATTTTGTGAAAAGGGGACACCTTCACCGTTCACTACTACCCTTACTTCGTATAGCTGTCTACGCATTTGCTATCGCAACCGATGGTTCGCCTTTCGGCCGAAACTGCGACTTTTTTAGAGGTAGCCGCGAAAAAAGACCATTATTTTACCCCACATAATAAACGCACCCCCCCCCCAACTTTGCGCTTATTTTGCGGAAAAAGTGCGTTCATTATGCGAGTAAAAACGGCAAATCCTTTTGGTCAGTGTCTTCGCCCCTTTTTACTATGTATCATACCGATCAGACGCACTTCCATCATATTCTTGACTTTGTCACACTGGTATGTTCCCACTTCAATGAACCTCCTTCATGCCAACTTGGGTCGCGGGTATGTGGGGCTCTTGAATGGCAATAAAAAATTCTTAAAGGGGTCCTGAACCACCCCTTGGGCTTGGTGAAAAAACATTCCGTGGATAGCATACGCTGCTAACATCTCAGCCAAGTTCTGCAGTCCTGCAGAGCACGTGAAGCTCACAAGTGGAGCGCAAAGTCACCTTTCTCTCAAACGCCCCCTTTTCAACAGATCTCCTCACTCTTTTCTGGACGCTTTATTTCGTTATAAAGCATCCAGAAAATGTGGCTGCTATTGGCCAATACCTGACGCCAATCAAGAAGGGTGTCTAATCAGTGCACTTCTTCCTACTGTATTATTGACGAAGTTTAATGAACAGGCTGAAGCGAAAATCTGCTTCTGAATTTCGATAACAATTATGTACTTCCAGAAGAAGCCGGCTATCGTCTGCTCACGCTTGGCGGCGGCCGTACGCGTAGGTATTAAACTTTGGCCACCCTGCTTATTGGTGTCGTAGCCGTTAGGTCTTGCTAATTTCGACTACCGTACTTTTGGTGTATAAAACGCGGGGTTTTTTTTTTCAGATTTTTTCGTCGGTGCGTCTTATAGAACCGTGCGACTTATGTACGTTTTTTTTTTTTTTTTTTCAGAAAAGCTGTCGCCCAAATCGGATTCAATGTTATGGCCACGCGAAGCGCGCTGGTTAATTGCTACGGGTTCTGTGCACGCAATCGAGGTGGCGGGTACGTTCTTCTCGTGATCGAGTTCCCGAGCGCCGTGCGAAAAGGACGGAGCAGCAAGGCAAGCGGCGGCAGGTCGACCGCGAGTCGGCCGGCCCGAATTCCGTCACAACTGCAGATCGCTGTCAAGATACGGCGCACGCCGCTGCGCACTCTACGCAGTTGCTACCAGAGTACAAGTCGTCCCCCCTCCCACGCTGCCTTCCCGCTTTCTTCCCTTGCGCGCGATTCGGCTCACCATCGGACGCTTTCACACGCACATACAACATACGGCGCGCAGGGATGATGATATCGCCCTTGGGCTTTATACGGAACATCGCGGCAACCACGATGCCAGAAATGCGCCTGAGTGGAAATATGGCACCCATACACTTGTGCGTGACCCGCGTTCATGGAGTGAAAAGTCACTAATTTTTTTTTATCGCTTACCGAACGAACAGGTGCGTCTTGTACACCGGTGCGACTTATATACGGTTTTTTCCGGAATAACTGCCGTTATGAGGGGGTTGCGTCTTATACAAAGGTGCGACTTACAAACCAGAAAATATGGTAGTTTTCAACGCTCAAATAGCCTCGAACCATGCGAATCAAAGGTGAAACCACACGTACGCTTGCCAGCGCACGCTGACTCCTCACCATTCCCTTGGCAGACTACTGATAGCGCTTCAGAATGCGCGAGTTGGAGTGGCTACTATTCGTCGGTCAAGCTGGTGAAGGACAAAACCGGTCAACACCACGGTCAGACTGCAGCATATTGCCACGTGCCTTATGGTCTTTACATCTGTTCCAATGACTTTCGCATGACGATTGCTATCGCGTTTAAGCACTCGCGCAAACCTACCGTGATACCAGCTTCGTACATACGATGGGCCCATCGTATTAGGCAGGGCAACTCCATCTTGCGAGGCGTCCAGACGGGTCCTTCAGGTTGGCAAGCCAACACAAGGCATGGTGATCGGTAAAGACAATAAACGATCTGCCGTAATATGGGCGGAATTTTGATGTTGCCCACACTATTGCCAACATTCTTTTTCGGTGGTGGATAGTTTGACTCTGCCTTCGATAAAGAGCGACTGGCATAGGCGATGACCTGTTCTCGTCCATTCTGTCTCTGCACAAGAACGGTGCCAAGGCCGATATGCTGGCGTCGGTGCGGATTTCAGTTTCCGCGTTTTCATCGAAGTGCGCCAAAATGGGCGGTGATCGGAGACGGCGCTGCAGCTCTCGAAACGCTTGCTCTTGTGGCGCATGCCATACAAAAGGGACGTCCTCTTTTGTCAGGCGTGTCAGCGGCTCTGCGATCCGCGAGAAGTCGTTGACGAAGCGTCTATAGTAGGCGCAAAGTCCGAGAAACCTTCTGACGCTTTTCTTTTCACGGGGCTGCGGGAAGTGTCGCACGGCAGCTGTTTCTCGGGGTCTGGTAAAACGCCGGCAGAGCTGACAACGTGGCCCAGGAATTTGAGCTGTTCGTAGGCGAAGCGACATTTTTCAGATTTCAGCGCAAGTCCGGAAGACTTGATAGCACGCAGTACCACTTCTATCCTACTAAGGTGCTCCTCGAACGTAGAAGCGAACACTATGACATCATCAAGATACACCAGACAAGTCTGCCATTTCAGCCCAGCCAACACGGTGTCCATTACTCGTGCAGAGTCCAAATGGCATGACTTTGAAATGGTATAATCCATCTGGTGTAATGAACGCAGTCTTCTCGCGATCCCTTTCGTCAACCTCCACCTGCCAATAGCCGCTCTTTAGGTCCATAGACGAGAAGTATCTTGCATTGCAAAGGCGATCCAAGGCGTCGTCAATTCGAGGGAGCGGGTAGACGTAAAGTCCCTATATAAGAAAGTACCGCCATCCTTTGATAAACGCCGCTCTCTCTCTCCTGTATCTCCGATTGGACGATGATAGCACGCGCTTTTCACTTTATATTTTCTTTTTTCCACCTCAGAGCCATGTTGAAAGTCCTCTGCGCAGCCGCAGTCGCCAGCGGCCGCGGCGGCGCGCGCCCGGCCTGAAAGCTTCGACGTGGACTTTCTAGTGCGCCACCGTCGACTTGGCTTTCGCAAGCAAAAAGTAAAGAAAAAAGCAAGCGCTTTAGGAGAGGAGGCGCGCGGAGGAAAGAGTAGATGGCGGTACTTTCTTATATAGGGACTTAGGTAGACGTCCTTTCTCGTGACCTTGTTGAGTCGGCGGTAATCGACCCAGAATCTTAGGGTGTTGTCTCTCTTTTTCACGAGCACGACGGGGGAAGCCCAAGGGCTTTCAGAGGGTTCGATGACGTCGTCATGCAGCATTTCTTTTATGTTTTCGGATTCCTTCGCGTTCTTTCATGGACACGCGTACGGCGACTGGTGAATAGGCCGTGCACTTCATCTGTTATGATTCGGTGCTTCGTAAGCGTCGTCTGGCGAATCTTCGACGATGTAGCAAAGCAAGCCTGGTAGTATGAAGCAGTTTCTGCAGCCGTTCTTGTCTATCTTGCGACAGCGCAGGGTTCACATCGAATGAACGTCAGAAGGTCGAGGTGCGAGTTCGTTTTCGATCGTGAGGATGTTGGCTATGTCCGGAATAGTTTCGAAGAGCGCCACCGTGGTGTGGTGCCTTTGGTGATGACGATATTTCGAGCAGAAATTTGTTATCAGTATGTTGGCTGTTCCTTCGATCAGGTGGACGATCCCTCTTGCTAGACAACCCCCGCTCAAACAGCAAACTTGAGTTCGCTTCGACCAATCCCTCGACGCAGCTGCCATTGTTGGTACCCACTGCGATCATAGTACTCGAGCGGGGTGGCAACGTGATATGCTCATCGAGGATCGCGAGTGAAGCAGATAATGCAGGACTTGGATCTTGTACGATGGCGTTGTCTGGTGAAAGACTTATGGTCTGTGCTTGTAGATTAATGACCGCGCTGTTCTCCGAAAGGAAGTCTACGCCGAGAATGACGTCACGGGAGCACTGTTCTAGAACGATGATGAAAACGGTAGGGTACGTGTGTCCTCTCACCGCTACACGAGCCGTACGTACATCTTCCTTTTGGTGTTACTACGTGACCGCCTGCTGTTCGTACTGTTGGCCGTCCCAAGCGGTAAGAACTTCCTTAGTTGAGTGGCGAACACGGCGCTCACGACGGAGAAATCAGCGCCGGTGTCAACCAGCGCAAACACAACACGGTTGTCTACCTTGACTGCTAGGTCCGTGGATTTGGTTCTGGTATTGCAGGTGCGTCGTTGTGTGACGTCGCGGCTTTGTCGGGACTTGCTACTGACGTATCGCTCGGTCTCGTGGAGGCATGAAGATTATGCTGTCGCGCCGTTGATGCATTTTGTTCGTACGCGGCAGGCGTAGTTACACCACTGGAACGCTGCGGCGGGGGAGGGGCTTCAGCAGTGCGACGAGCAGCAACCGTGCCTCCATCGGTTGCCGTCTTCAGTTTCCCAAGCGAGGGCTGGGGGACCTTCTCCGCTCTGCTCCCAAGTAGCTAGGGCGGGGCGAACCAGAACGGCGCGATGAGGGCGACGGCGACTGTAGCGGCTCATTTGCGAATTCTGCCTTTGTAGGTAGTGCTCGATATCAAAGGGCCTTTGCCCAGGTTGCGGACGTGGAGCACCGATAGGGCACCCACGGATGCCGAGGTTCCTATAGTAGCACCGACGGTATACATGGCGGGCTCGCCGCAGTGGAAACATGAGGACGCTGGTCTGGAGTCCTGCAGACGTCGGACTTTCGGCGCTGCCTGTTCGACCATAGGCGGGCCGTCGTTTGGTCGCGAGGCCGCCAATGTCCGGCTCGCAACCCTCGGCGGCTGGGAAAAGAGCCGGCAGTCACCGACGGCTACAGCGGCTCTCGCCGGCAGGGCGCGCGGCGCAAGCGACGCTTGCTCGTGCCGACTTCTGCGTCGCCGTTTCGGAGTTGTGGGCAGGAGTCGTGCCATCGAATCTGCAGAGGTGGTGCTGTGACCAACGGCCAGCCAGCGGTGAACCCCAGAGACAATGTCGGCTCGCATGTTGTGGATAACATGGGGACATTTCCTCGGCGCGGCCACTGTCGCATCTACTAACTTTTGTTCGCGACGCGCGCGTTGACAGACCGTGTGAGATGTTTCGCTGGAGTATGTGTAGTGATTTAAGGTGGGGGGATGTGAGGATGCGCGACTCTCACGAGTCCCCTGATGTTGTTTCCCCGCATAGCTCGCATCCTGTAATCCGGCTTCTCCGCGTGGCTAAGCGCCGGCGGCGATCGGGGTGGTTGCGGCGCATTGCGAGAGATGGCCCGAGTGTCGCGATGCTAACGCCACCTAAACGGCGGGTTACTTGGGAGCAAAAGGTCGAAGGCGCTTCCTCTTTGGCTTGGAATCGGCGTCCAACACGCACGAACGCTTCGCGCGTGCGCCGGCCCACTTCGCGGGACCATCTCACGAGCCTAGGAGCAGGACACCGGTATGGACGAACACGGATTGTTCGCACATGCCACCGTTCGCGTGACCGTACACGTGAACGACTAGGCGATAGTGTCATTGCATGGGGCGAACATATTCGCTCGCTATCCGGTCGCGGTGAGTCAGACTTCCTTGATTTGTCGCGCGTCCATGTGAATGCTCTATGCGTAGTAATTCGGCTAGTGTGCATCAGTGTATGAAAGGTGCAATAAATGCCCTTTTGATTGTTTACACTACTGTGTTGTCGCTCCTTTGTCCCAAGAGCAGTGGAGACTCCACAACGCACTGAAGTACTTTTTGCGGCAAAGTATTTCTGAAATAGCTTATTTTAACTTCAAATGTATTTCTCCACTTCAAAAAGTGGTTCAGAGCCCCTTCAAACATTCTTCTGTGCAGGGTGGAATAGAATCGGTGTCATATGTATCAGTCTTGCTTACACCCACACACACTCAGACTTGATAGTGCCACCGCCAGATGGTGCAGCATGTCCAGAGGAAGTGCGAGAGAGAAGCCCACTGCTGTACCCGTCTCATACACCGCCCTGGGATTGTGGTGTGTCGCTACACTGCTTCAACGCTAATCGCATTAACGTTGACAGTCATGCTGGGATGGTTTCTGTAGAATTTTTATGCAAAGGCGATTTCAGGAAACTGAATTGAAGATTGCAAGGTTAGGTATTGACGCTTTTTTTTGGTGACACCGTAATGTAAGGTGCTTTTAAAAAAGAAGCGACACATGTGCAAGCTGAAATAGTCGTCTTAATCTATGATACAGGTGAGATTATGGAACACCGTTATTATACAAACTCTCCAGGGGAAGAAGACAAGACAAGCACAAAGGGGCAGCCCCCCCCCTCCGACGTTAAGTAGGCCGAGCTGCCCGGGCGGCAAGAGTCTTTCAAAGACTAGCACGGGACCCGTAAGCGCTTTTGTACTGCCGGCGGAGAAGGGAGGGGGCTATTGCACAAGACAGGGAGCATTTTACTGTGCGGAATGCTAGGAACCGCTGCTGTGCAGAGCCGCTGCGCTGCCATTCATCATCAGCGGTGCAGGGAAGGCGGGGAGCCGCCGCCACCACCAGCCGCATTGTTGGAGTTGCGCAGCACCGTGTACACGTCCTCGACGCGGCTCGCTTGTCGAAGAACGGCATCAGGTCTCGCAGCTCCGTGTCCGAATGTCGTCGAACACGAGCCAACAGGCACCTGCGAAAAGGCATAGAGCGTCCTTTCAGGCCTTGCCCTTGCTAATCACTCTTTTGCGCAGCAGGTTACATCAAAGATGTCTCTCATTTGGGGCACAGGAGTTGCTCCATGCAAACAATACGCAAGCAGACTAAGCGCATGAACAACAGTCACTACAATACGGCTTCCATCAGTGTGAACACATGAAATGAGCTCGTGGCGCTTTCTCATTTTCCAAGGTCTCGCTATAAAGCAGCAATGAATCACGGCAGTATTTATGACTGGTTAAGAACAAAGCTAGAATGAGGCCAGCTGACAATATTATAGACAACGCGTGGAGCGTGCTTATTCGCAGCAACTGCTGCACAGGCCAAGCAGGTGCTGGTTGGTAAAACCGGCTGGATTTCTCTGCACAGAAAGCACTGTGCATCTATATTGCTGCGATTTATATTTTTCATTATCCATGTACCCTAAAGGCCATATGGCTATTACATGGGGCAACTAAACTGTGACAGAAAAAGCGAGTTTAACATAAACAATTGGTATATGCAACTGAGAACACTCAATCAAAATACAGTTGCACAGGAAACAGACTATTTTTAGGTGTACAGAATGCTAAAGTGGCAGGACTCACAAACGCCTAGTAAACTATAAGAAACTTGTCAAGTTGTGTCAATCGTTTTTTTTTACGAGTGTAGTCCATACTGTAGTTGAGAAAATGCAATGCATATGCTGTCAAAATCCATAATGTTGCAATTACTTTTTTCAGCAACCAGTTACTTTACTGACGAGACGAGCTGTAACGCGCGATGCAGCAATGAGCACTTGAATTTGTCGGGAACTCTCGGTGACAGTAAAACACCCGTGGTCACGCTCCACGCAAGCCTCACGGATCCGCATGTTCGTAAAGGCAGACTCGGGCGCTCAGTATTTGTTCACTCAATTTGGGGCTACACCAGGTGTTGGCCAACGAATTAAACTGGCACAATATGACTCAAAAGCGATGGGGCCTTCGAACATTGGTGCCAGGAAATCACAGATTATTTTTTTTTCAGCTTTTCATTTGCCCAACCAGGAATGCTGACTCCAAGCCCCAGCAACAATGAAGTTGTGCTTTACAGAGGAACAAGACGTGAGGCATTGAGTGCACAACCTTGTGTTTGAAGTTTGAAGTTTATTTGTAGCGCAAGAGCAAAGAAAGCATACATCTTAGGTAATACATTAGGAGGTCCCAAAGTAGAACTGTCGGGGGACCTCCTGTTTTACAATGCATACGATATAATCACATAAACAGCAGCAGGATGCATGAAACAAGCGATAAAATTTCACAAATCAAAGTGTTACAAAAACAAAAGAAGAAAATAGTATAAAAATAAATATCAAAAACGGTTAGGCTAGTTTAACTTGTGAATTTAAAGTAATGGAACACGAACGTATTTATTTAAAATCAATATGAACAATAAGAGTGAAGAAGTCATACGTAGTAGAAATTCCCACATAAATACTAGAAAACACACGTCCGCAGAAAAGACGAAAAGGAAAATCGGCAAGAAAAGAGGCAAGAAAAAAAAAGACAAAAGATCACAGAGAAAGCAGCTCTTTTAACAATTTTATTTTTAATTTCTTTTCGTTTAAAGCAGTAGAAAGAAGAGGTAATCTTAATGTCAGCAGTAATTGCATTCCAAACATTTATACCAGCGAATCTAAGGGTAAACTTTCCATAATTTGATGTTATTTTCGGTAAAAGGAGGTTATTCTGTTCAGAAAACCTGTGTTGTATGAATTAACGATGTGACACAAAGAAAGGACGTCCGTAGGTATGTCAAGATGAATGAAGCGAAACATGAAGCGATAACTTATATTGAAATAAATACCGAAGGGGTAGAATGCGAAGAAGTTGGTAAAGAGGCAGGGAATGGCATCACAGTGGTGTAAATGTCATGAGCTTCAATGCTTGGTTTTGGAGGCGTTCTAAAGGCTTGAGGTGAGTGGGATATGTGTTTCCCCATGTAGACAAACAGTATGTTAAATGGCTACCTATATATGCATGATATAATGAAGAATATGTGGTGCAACGTATGCACGTGCTTTGATGAGAACATGAATACCAAATGACACTTTGTGCAGTAATGAACTGACATGGCAGTGATATTTTAGGTGTTTGTCAAGGGTAACACCAAGAAATTCACTTTTTCAGATATCGGTAGTACATAGTTATTCAAAGAAATTGTTACGGGATTTACTAATACTTTAGGTGGACTATGGAAGAGGACAAACGTTGTCTTAACTGGATTTATACACAGTTGGTTTAAGATACACCATGTGTGGACATTGGAGAGGTCAGTATTAAGTGTGGCTTGCAGAGCGCCTAGTGTGTGCCGAGATGAGTATAATGTAGTGTCGTCGCATATAATAGGCAGTCTGAATCGGTCAGTACATTAGTTAAGTCATTATGAATAATAAGAAAAGCAAGGAGTTCACTACATACAATATCGCTCTTCCCTCGAGCGAGTTGCCAGTCCCGCTGCTGGTGTCTTCACAAGATTAAAGGTTAAAAATTTTAAACGCAACTGCTAGTGAAGATAAACAACGTGTGATGGGCTCCAGAAGAGGACGCACTGAGTCAGGCCAGCTCTTTCTATTCAGTGCATTTGTGCAACATTAATAAGTTTGGCAGAAAATTAACATAAAAGTAATCAATTACACTTTATTGATACCTCAATTAATTTCCTGGGGCAGTGACTGGATAACTAATTTGTACAAGTCTGGCCTGATCTCAGGCCCAATATCTGTTGGTGACTACTAGACCGATTCTTCTGATATCAACATCCCCACAATGACTTGCTGACACCACAGCGCCAGTCAGTGAAGTTCACTAGGTGGCTAGGCCTAATGCATGCTGTTTTCATCTGAAAGCGGCGACCAAAATTTATGGTTTAATAGCGAGTCAACAAACCATCTCAGCATCTCAGCACAGCGCGAGAGGAATATACTGCCACACCACAGACGAGGGCAGGGGCAATAACCTGAGTGATGAATTTGCTCACTCCACCATTTAGTACCATAATCCAGTAGGTCAGTAAAATCAGTCGGCTGCTGTAGTAATAAAGCACGAATTTCCTGGCAGCCATAACAAATATTACTAACCCTCATCACTGAAAAGACTTGAAAATTCAGGGCAATCAATGGGATTCATGCGACACTAATGCGTTAGCATTAGTTTTCCCCATTCCACCCCATTTGCGTGGAATGATGAGAAACATTGATTAGAGGCATCAACGGCCCAAACAATGCTGTCGTTCTTCTCCCCAGTGCACTTCCAAGACCTTGCTTCAGCTGCTCTTGCCGCTCCTCATCGTTTTCCACTGCACATTGACAATGCCTTTTCGCCTCTGGCAAACGGCTTTGCCTTTGCTCATCCATCTTCATCGCATGGCCTTGGCAATCTTCCGTCGACACTCACCGATTAGCTTGTACCACGCGTAGTGGCAGTCATTATTTTTAACTATACAAGCACGCAGAACACAAACGTGATTATTGGAACTGGCGACACTTGTCTGGACTTGCCCAGGAGCAAAGTGCATCTGCTGATGGCCGAGCACCAACTGTGCGGGGCCGCATTCCAGCCCTCCTCTCCTCTTTCATTGCCTCCGCGCAAGGTTGTGTGGTGATCCCCTGGGCCCGCACATCGAAGTGGATCATGCACGATGTGCGCTTCCTCCTCTTCCCTCCCGTCGAGCTGCACCTGTGCGAAAGCTGCCTAGAACACTGCCTGTGCTCCTTTCTCTCGTGACGTCAGGTGTCTCTTCCCTTCCACCTGTGTCGGCCTCCCCTCTTTTGCCTTACACGAGCCAACAGACAGGTTTTCATTGGGATGAGTGCTGTAATGATAACGTGCTAGTATGAATTAGTAGGCACAGAATTTCATTGACAAACGCGTCAGTTGCGAAGATCATGAACGGTTTGAAAAGAGAGGCAGTGACATATTTTGCATACCTTCTCCTGGCGCAGCTTTAGCAGTTTTCCTCATTTGTAGCATGGATGTAGCAGTAGTTTAAACAGAATGGCGCAGCATTCCTACCATTTAAGATACTGATCATTTTGTTTATTGGTCGAACTTGTGGGCACACACGGGGGTGTGCTTTGATCCAGGTGCGGCAGCTTTAAGCACAACTGTTTTGGACATATCGAAAGTGGAAAAAACACTACAAATAAACTAACTTTTCAGCAAACTCACTTTCGGTCTTCATTGTGCCGATTATCATTGCGAGGATGGAAGAACTACAGCTTCAACGTCCGACTGCATCAACTGCTTTTTGCTACAAAAGGTTGGTTTTCATGCAGTCAAGGTTTAGCGATAGAGCATAATGCCTTGTTGTGTTAGCGGATTTAAGCAGGGGTCGAGATGTTCCAACCTATTTGTCAGCAGAAAAGAAACTTGGACCATAAAGACTTTGGCCAAGCTTCAAGAGTTGGTACGGCCACCCATTAAAGACCCGACCAGGTTTAGGCATTGCTAGCAGACAAGCGTGATGCACAGAGGGGTGATGATTGCATCTGTAAAGTACATACATCCTTGCTCTTGGAGGAGCCCCACCTTCCAGCCGTCACAGGCAGCATGCACTTGTGGGGATTTCCGTGAAATCAAATCGAAATGTGATGTCATGTGGGTTCCAATAGAAGAGGAATGTTACTAATGGGCCTCCTTATATAGAGCTTTACAACTTTCGCTCTTGTGAAGGACTTTTATGTTATTAACTGGTGTTAAAGAGCCCTACACCAGGTCTAGCCATTTTGAGCTGACAATCGCAGTGCATACAATGAGCGCTAACAATCATGTTGCTAAGTATTACATAGCTACGCGCTTTGGAAAGAGCTGAAATTTCTAACCAAACGCCGCACTCCCAGCCAGACAGTGAGGTATATCGCAAGTGTGCCACATGCGTCACTGTGCTGTGACATCACTCTCAGTGAACTGTGACTTAGAGAATCATTCAAAGCAACATCAGTTATTTGTTTAATCTGTTGCTTCAATAGACGAATTGAAGATTAGAAAAATAATACATACAAACCGAATGTCTGCATTTTTGTTTTACTTCGTACCGTAGCAAGAGAGATGCACTTCCGTTTCGTCTGCTTGTTCCCACGTCGCGCAGTCGCACGCGCAGACAACGAAACTATGTCATTTTCTACCGTATTCCAGCATGCGATCATGCTCTGTGATCCGCTTGTGTCTGCCTCAGTGTTCTTGTGCACAGCGTGCAAAATCGCATGCTGCGCTAAACGAGACAATCGCAACAGCTCGTGCGCAACACCGTCAGCGCGCGCGCACTTCTGCTGACGGTGTTAATGAAAATCGCGA
Organism: Dermacentor silvarum; assembly: GCF_013339745.2. Classification (NCBI taxonomy): domain Eukaryota; kingdom Metazoa; phylum Arthropoda; class Arachnida; order Ixodida; family Ixodidae; genus Dermacentor; species Dermacentor silvarum. The sequence goes on from NW_023606180.1 coordinate 14,319, forward strand.
TGTAACAAACTGTTTTCATTTCCCGATCTTAGTTTCATTGACAACCATTTATCTTTTCTCGAGATTTAACAGTCATTCCGTATTAACGAAGTTTTCAGGCATGTACTTGGGGCCTGTACTGCTAGCAAGTCTAGCAAAAAACTATAAAATGTCAGCCAAGGCAGAAGGCATTTCAAGCGTCCTTCCGTATAAAAAGTTGGAGCGCCAAAAACACCCGCAAAGTGCACGCCCTGGTCGCAGTAGACAGGAATCACCACTGTACCATTTGTCACATTGGTAAACAATGGGCGCGATCTTGTACGCATTCCAAAATGGAACGGAGGCGGTGCGTTCCATCGAGCCGCGCACGATTGGTCAATTTGATCGTCACGGTTTAAATTGACCAATCGTGTGCGGCTCGATGGAACGGACCGCCTCCGTTCCATTTTGGAACGCGTACAAGATTGCGCCCAATATGTTAGCCTGAGCGCGTGTGGCACTGATAAACCTATGAGCCTTACTTCAAGTATTTATCTCTTTGCTATTGCGTCAATGCTCCACCTTTCTGGCGAAACAGTGACATTTTTTTCTTTTCCCAGGATGAATATTTGAATCCTTTTGCAATGTCGTCGATCCAAGTCGCTCCAATCAAGTCACTCGAATTTCTGTATCCTTCTGCAATGTCGTCGATCGAGTCACTCCAATCAAGTCGCTCACAGATTTCTTGCACGCTAAATTATAGCCGCCAGTGTTCGCCCGGCAGCTGGACGCGATGCATACCACGGTTGTGAACCTGAAACTTGCGCGAAAGCAAGTGGAGATTTCTATTTCAGTGCACCAAACGATTGAAATGCTATTTAGAGGTATAAACAAACATTTTGTTTTTCACAGCCTGCTTTCTACGCGATTTTTTATCCTAAGTGGCAAATTAGGCTTTGGGACTACAAAGGTAGAAAGGCTACAAAGGTGCCTACAAATGCAGTCCATATATAGCGATGATCGGTTATAAAGATCAGATTTTTCGTTCTTAATATCGCTATAAGTGGACTGCACTGTAAATAGGTGTGCGTGTTTTCTAGTGGGTTTGTTTCCCCCTTTTTTTGTATTTTAGATCATAGTTTTCACGCTGGCATTTGCGTGCATGTGCGTGAATATGTGAGCGCTTCGGGATGTGTGTGTTTATTTTATTTCTGTCCTTTTATTTTTGTGTTGTTTTTGTAAGTATGCTTTAAGCCACGTCTTTCTTCACAATTTCATTAACTCGCCTCATTCAAAGCGCCAAGTCCTGTGAATAGCAGGGCTGGCCTCTTCGATGTCATTAAAGCCCTTCTCTCTCTCGTCATCTCAATCACTTCTCAATCTGCCATCTTGCTGTGTTTTCTCCTACTATTCAGTCCTTGCTTCTTGTGCTGTTGCCGCAATGTGTTTAACCAACTTGCACTAAAGAAGTTCTTGTGACAACAGAAAAGTTGACAGATACATTATGTTTAAAGCATCACGTGGCTTGCACAGCAACTTCGCCTCTTACCCATGCTAATGTGTTTATGCATCAGTGCATGCGGCAGCTTGCCAGAAGTGCACATGATAGGGGGCGCCATATTGTGAAACCACACCTTGCTATGTTGCTTTTTCTTCCCGCCTCCAGTCTTAGTTCTTGGCAAACACATGGATTCACTGCCCATTACATATGGTGCTACACATAACATTGTGCAGTGGGGTCTAATTTCCTGTCTTGATGCTTTAATCATTACAAAGGCATTTTTTCAGTGAATGGAAACCAGCAAGGCAGTGCACTGAGAACTTTTGCAACTTTCTCAACATTTATTACTTCACCAAAACCACTGTATGAATCTGGCCGGCATGTGCAATGAACAAAGTACCTCACTAAAACACTTTCAAATTTATTCAGGTTAATAATTGTGCTTGCATTCGCGTTACTTGCCCAAGTCAGATTATTTAAACATTGCCTATGGCATAACTGCGATTCACAGTGCAGACTTCTAACGGTGCCTTTCAGGCATTCCCCGACTTCTGCTATTTCACCATGGGGCCCGTCAAACTCAATGGTGGCTGCCCGAATGAGCATTTTGGGCCTCACTAAGCTAATGATAATTTATATTTGTTCTCTCACTCGCATTACTTGTCTGAGCCAGATAACCTAACTAAACAATGCAACCACATGAATGTGCTTTGGCATGCAAGCTCCTAACAGTGGCTGTCAATTTTGCGTTGTATACTGCTATTTCACCAACACTGGCTATGACATGATTGCGATTTGCATTGAAGACTGCTAACGGTGCCTTTCAAGTGTGCCCCGACTACTGCTATTTCACCCTGGGGCCCGTCAAACTCGACGGTGGCTGCCCAAATGAGGATTTTGGGCCCAGCAAAGTTAATCAGGGTTACAATTGTGTTTACATTCAGATTTGCCAGCATTTAAGCATGTTTCCATGCCAAGTTTCTAAAGTGTGCATGATGTAGGCAGGACGTTGCTTATCAGAATTGAGCTTCGATTAAAAGGAATATGCCATAAAATGATCTGCTTATTTATTTGAGAGGTCATGGGATGGATGGTTTGCTGTTGCGAGCCCACTGGCAAAATTTGGCAGCCCTAATAAGGGCTACCAGTTCCTTCATTAATAAGAAGCCGTTATGCTTCGTCGAATGGCTCAATGCCTGACAGCTCACAGTCGGAGTCACTTTATTCAGTATCAGCTTCCCCCAGTTGGATGACGATGGGTTGAATGTGCTCACGCCCAGACTTGTCTTCTGAACTTTGCCTCCAGGTCCATTACGTGCCGACTGTTCTTCCTCCAGTCTACCGCCGTCACATGCTTGATTTTCTCCCTCAAGATGTCATCGACTGTGGATGATGTCATCGACTTGAAGTCTCTGTGTCCACAGCGATGCCATTTTTTACCTTAGCCCACTACTGCTATTTCACCCTGGGGCCCGTCAAACTCGACGGTGGCTGCCCGAAGTGCCTCGAGCGGCCAGTCGCGTGGCAATTCTGCGTGTATTTGCGGGCTTCTTTCACGCTCGGAAAACACATTTAGGTAGCACGTATTGAGCAACAAAAAGCTGTATTGGTAGTTTTTCATGTTGCTCTACAATTTTCTCATTGACACTTTGATAATTAGGACAGTATTTCTAGAGTTAGATAATTAATTACAATTACCTAATTAAATCTCAGTAACGAAAAAATTACTGGCGGCTACTCCACTGTACTGGAAACAATACGAACTAGGTTTGCTTCGCGTAACGCCGTTCCTCTTTTTTCAAATCGTGCTGCGTGATAGCTGGGACACCCTGTATAGACCACTTATAATGTAACCGTTTATAGTGCAGAACTGTCTACTACGCAGCCTTTTCTGATTCCGATTACCCTCCCATAGAACTCCATGTATACACATACCGCTTAGAATGCGCTTCCGCACAAAAATACCGCCGACAAGCACGGTAGCAAGAACTTCTCAACATGGTGTGTCCGCCGATGGGAGAGGAGACCAACAAGCGCGATGCGGAGGAGCATAAAACACGAAGCGAACGAATGAAAGAAACAAAAGCAGCGGCAGCGCAATGCGGTGGTGCGCAGTGGTTGTCTAATGGCGTTTTTCACTGGTCGATCTGGAGCAGGATTTCTTGCTCCACGGCTGCGCGCTTTCCATGGTCGTTTCGGATCAACTCGCTCCGCGCCGGATCGCTCTCACTTGCTCCGCTGCCGAGGCGCGGATTCGGGCGGAAATAGGACGAGGATACGTCACTTCCGCTCGCTGGGGGACGATGATCTTGGTGGCCATAGAAACATGCAGAGCGGAAGTCGATTTTTGTGACGTGTGTGCGCAGACTTCCGGTACGATCCAGCGGAGCATTTTCGCTCTCCGCTGGCAGATTAGGGTTGGTGAATTGCGAGCGCTCGCTCCAGGATTTCGGCGGCCGCTCCAGCGACCAGTGAAAAACGCCATAAGCAACGGAGAAGCCTTTTGCTTGGCTGCTTATCAACGGTGCGCTTTGCACTGAACACAGCTTCAGTTTCTGTGCACCCATCACGATGCGCGTCGTGAAGTGCAATATTGTGCGTGCAATGCTGTCAGTCTAAGCAGTGTTCCACAAATTTAGTTTGAAGCTATTAGGCTTTATGTGCACTTTTGAGCTTCCGCCATTCGTACCAGTGCGCGCACATACAAACTTGGTAGGCATTCGTAGCATGTTCGTAGTAGTTTCCGCCAGTGATTGCCCGAGAAACCAAAGTCCGCTTCGTATACGTTGTCGTCAGTTCAGCCCGCGCACGTAATTGCATGCGTAGTCTCTATGTAATCGTCTACCGGTATGAACATATCAAGAGCAAGCTTCCCGCAACTGCATGCAGCTAGGCGCCTAACCAGCGCCACCTCATTGGCGACTAAAGTTGCGGTTTAGTGCGGAGCCAAAAAAATTTGTTGCGCTGGCTGTACGGAGCATGGAAAGTGTAGAAACCACCTTAGTAACGAAAGTGAGGGCACGGGCAACACTCGAATGGCGGCAGCTTGCTCTGAAGTCTCCATGTTTCTACACAACGCATACGCCGATCAGTCCGAGAAATCTGATGAGACACTGTACTGCACCTGAAATTTCGGTCGCCGTTGTTTTTTAAATTATATTTTGTTTGCTTCATGCGAAGACGGCACTTGGACATTAACCTTTCAACGTTCGTAAATTTAAACGAATGCAAACACCCGATTGCACGCTTCGATTCTCTGATACGCGTGGCGGCTTGGTCTACATGTTTTGCTTATGTGCAGGCCTTGAAAATAGTTTTCGTTATAGTACGGTACCACTTATAGTGCGGATATTCGAGACTCCGGCGACTCACGTCATAAGCGGTATACACTGCACCATCACGCATCACACAACCGAGCGTAAAGACATCAACCCAAGTTAGCAGACAACTTGGTCCACTCGGCATAAGTTCTTGTCATGGTAATGTCATGTCGTGCATGCATGCATGACATGAATTTACCTCTTCGTCATGCATGTCATGACAGTAGGGTATCCCATGTCATGGCTAGACATACAACATTGCATTCATGCAAATCATTTTATTTACATGGTGTGACATGGTATTACTGTCAACATGTATGTCATGACACACATACCCAGAATATATCCAGTTAAAGAAATGCGTGTCATGTCATTCAATCCATTACAGTCCTCATTTGCGACATGCAGGTGATTCATGTAATGAGATGATTGTCATTCATGTCAGTTCCATTTTTTTAACAAGTTATATATCGCATATCCATGACATGAATCAAATGACGACATGCATCACATGAATGACATGACATTATAGAGTTCAATGACCACGACAGCATCATGTCACTCATGCCATTTATAATGCTACAACATATATCAGTTACAATGATGAGTCATCTTTACAGTATCAACTGTAAAGATGGATTAGGGCTATGAGAAAAAAAAACATACGGTCAAACCCGTTTTATAACGCACTCAATAGTTCCGTGAAAAGTAGTCATTATATCAGTAGTTCGTTATTGGACGCCCCAAAAAATCTCAAAAATTAACCGCACTGAAGCAGTTACAATTTGGCAACACTTTGGTCTGAAAAGCAGATTTTCAGATTTTGTGCTTCGATTTTTGTGCTCGGTGCACTGCCGCACCTAGCTGCAAACTTAAATTAGAAGCGTCCACCTAAAGAATGAAAGTGGCGTCATCTAGCTCTTTCAAAACAGTGCCTGGTTCCCATACCTGTCATTTTTGAAACTGCAAGCGCAGTCACCATTTTTTATTGGAGATCTTGCTATATATTTTACTACCAACGAGACATGACTGCATTCTGCCCAATAGAGCTTAGCATTTAGTTGGCCCGAAGCGTAAACTTCGATAACTACTGCGGCATACCGCCATCCTGCGAAGGTCTCGGGCATCATGGTCTCAGAATTACGACAGCGCGTCAGCCACAAAAGAGCTGTAAAATGATGTATCTATCTCGCTTCGGAAGAAAAAAAAAATCGATTTTGAAAGGTAAAATTGTATGTCACCACGAACCGTTGGCAGCAATTGACTACGCATAAACGAAGCACTGCCGAAATGTGATCTGATAATGGCGTAGTAGCCACTCATCCTTTGCAATATTGCGTGGTGGCAGCGCATAGTGCAGCGTTTGGCCACGTCAGCAGGAACGCTCGAGCAGCCGTTGTTCCCATGGTGTAAGGACATGTATGGTCGTTCCAAATAGTTGAAACAGCCACATGCATGTGGTGCCGCACATACAAATGCGCAAAAACGAGTGACACGGTTGTGGCATCTGATATCGCACCAGTCAAGCCCTGCGCCATGCTGTTTATGCTGTTCGCCTCCTCCCTGCAGGCGTGCCTTGAAAGCTTGCGTGCCTTGAAGTCACATTTCCCTGCTTTGGTACTTCGCGTTTGCCGTTTTTTTTACCGTGACCGGGTTCAAAGCATTCGTTGCAACAGTACAATTTAAAGAATGTCCACCATATCTGGCCGCAGTTTTAATAGGCAGGGTCAGAAAATCGTAAATGCACTGAAATGTGGTCGTTATAACCGATAGATCATTATATCTGGGATCGTTATAAGTGGGTTAGACTGCATAACAACATGTTATGACCGCATGTCGGATACAACAATGATCATTTTGCCTTCTGGAAAGCATTTTCCATGCAGTATGAACAGAACAGTTGCGTTGCTAGGTTCCCCTTAAACGAACAATGCCGAGACGGGGCGAAAAAAGTTTGCCTACGAGAGTTCGTATCTGCAGCCATTACTGCGCAGTGTGTCCCGCCAGCGCGCTGCTTGTTAAAGTCACGGAGAGCATCGCGAGTTGGCGCAGCGCTCCACAAGATGGCGCATGTCTATGTCTGAGAAGAGGGCGAGGAAGAAAAAAAATGAAGTGGTGCAAGAGTGCCCACCCTTTCTACAATCTCCCTCTCTCTCTCTTTCAGCGAGCGTTGAAATGCACCACGGAAGCTGCCCCAAAGCAGTGCACGCTGGACAGCCCAGTTTATGGCTCCGACGGCGCTGACAAAGCTCAATAACGTGTCGCTTGAGACGAAGCTCATACTCAAAGAAGTATGAGCTTGCGCAGTTGACGATATCAACAATTCTGCACCGGGAGCACCGCATTCGTGTATGTTGGAACCAGTGGCCATGCCGATCAACGCAAAAGGGTTGAGTACCCTTTCCGACCATAACAACTGTTTCAGAAAGACTGGCTTTGTGCGCCACGGCAAAACCCTCATGATAGTGAAACCGACTCGGTGGAAGCCACTGACATTACTGAGCTCCGAGTCACTCATTTTCACTACTGACAATTAAACAGGTGGAGTGTCGAAGTAGTTTCTGAGTGCAGGTGGTGAAGGCTCATTCTGCAAAGAGATCTCCGACGAAGCGATTGTCATACAAACGGCGCCAATGTGCTATGGAGGCGACGACAGCAACAGCAGTGACGGCAAAATTGACAATGGCATGTCTTTGATCCAATCCAAATTTTGGTGGAATAATTGAATATGGCAGCACACTTCGAAACCACGATGAAATAGAGGAAAAAAAACTAACACAAAGCGCATAGTAGAAGCACGCATTGTAGCTATAGCGTACTAGAATATGGAAGAGTGGGTCGAGCGGTGGCACGGCATTTGTTTTCCTGTAAAGCTGAAAACACCAGTGGAACTACAATCGAACTATTCCCGCGCCAACACTCATGATGATAGTGGAAAATGTTCTCAAATTATGCGGCCCAATCGACGCGCTAACATAATTTCTTGGTCACCACATGTCACCGCAGACCCAGAGAGCCGCAGTCAACCCAGGGTTGGTATAACGTAAAACTATTCCAACCTGTCTTTATTGCAATATCAATTATATGAAGACTCCAGACGCATTTCTGCCGTCGTCGTCGCCGTGATGTTCCGTATAAAGTCCAGGGGCGATAAAATCGCTGTCGCGTGCCGTATGCTGTATGTGCGAGTGAAAGCAATCGAGGGTGAGCCGACGATGGCGGCTCAGTCTCACGCGCACAAGGGAGGAAGCGCGCCGTGTTCGGTCACGCACAAGGTACCATGAGAGGAGGGGAGGGAGCGTTCTCCGGCGGCTGCTGCGTATGGCACGGCAGCGCGGGCCCCGTCTTATAAGCTATCTGCGGTGGGGACAGAGTGCGAGTGCCCATAGCTTTGTGCGCGCTCTGTTTTCGCCGCTTAGCTCAAGTTGAAGCGAGAAGCAGCACGAACGTCAATTCCCTAGCTGCTGCTACTGCGCTTCCTCACTCCAGCATTTAGACAGCCAGTTTCCTCGATCATCGAGTGAGACGTGTTCATGTTTGCTTGCGTTCCTGTGACACCATGCCTGTTAATTTAGTTAGTAAGCAAATGTTTACAAGTTAATACGGCCGATAAAACTACTATCCTTAATTTGTATAGCTGTCTACTAATTTGCTATCGCAATCGATGCTTCGCCTATCGGACAAAACTGCGACTTTTTTTCAAATCCACTATTACCCCTTCGCAATATGTCAAAATGTCTCATCCCTCGACGATGTAGGCATAAAACAGATTATAATATTCTTACGGTATACAAGCGGGTACTCGCTGGCGGCAAGACGCGCCCCGCGCAAGCAGCCGCGAAGCAGGTTTTTCGTGACGTGGGAGGGATTGCCCCTGGACGGATTTTTTGCGGTTTGCCGCGTGCCGAGGATGAAGGACACCAATGAGAGCGACCACGTCCGTGACGTGCGCGTGGGAAACTGGTTCATGCGGACCCGCCCGACCGCTCGTTTCGTACTCTCATCCGGTTTTAGCAGGAAACTCGTTTCGCACTATCGTCTGCACGCATCAGCTCCCGGACGGAGCTGACAGATAGTTCGAGAAGGGGGAGGAGTCTATGCTGTCACGTGACTGCCGCAGCGGCGCACCGCCGGTTGGTGTTAAAGCCCCTTCATACACGTTTTCGCCGTGTTGGCGCATGGATGGAGGGGCTTTAGTTGGTGTCAACGTTTTTAGATAGGTTCAAAAAAAAGTAATCTAAAAACGTTGGTTGGTGTGGCCGCCCTGCCGCAGCTGCGTTTTCCGCCGGCAGCGCACCGCGCACGTTTTTCGGCTAGTGTGTACGCGCCTAGGGACAGAGATGGCTGCCCGCTAAACCCGCGGCAGCGTGCGCCTCCCTAATATCTAGTTCGCTCACAGTGCCCTAAGCCTGCTTTTCATTATTTTGTGCCTCATCTAGGGAGTGCCGCGCCGCTCGGCCTACTCAACCGTATTCAAGCACACTCTAAAAACAGCCTCTCTGGCCGTTCTGACAGCAGTGACAACAGCCGAGAGTGGCCGCACGCGCCGCCCATTTGCCAGAAGCGCCGAAAAGTCCAGCGTGCTGTTTGCGAATTGTGAACGGCCGCACTCTTTTTTGGAGAACAATTCGCTCGCTGTTCGCGGCCACTGCTGAAGCACACATGCCGAAGCCGTGCTGGCGCAGCATGACGCAATTTCAGTCAATTTTCTGTGCTTGGCGCAGTTCGGCGCAGGAATTTGCGCTTGTATCAAAATGGCGCAATTGGCGCAGGAGTCCCACCCCTGTTCATTACTACTCTTTACTTTGTAATGTTACTGTAAATAATGTAAATAAACCCACCCCTGTTCATTACTACTCTTAACTTTGTAATGTTACTGTAAATAATGTAAATAAACCTCCATTTCCCTAAGTCCACCTCAACGTCCCCCAACTCCCGCAACCAACGGCTACCAGATCTAATAACGCACTTGCCGGTCATGAGGACGGCCGCGCAAGTACGCCGCTGCGCCTTAGTGCCACACGTGTACTTCCCATTGCGGCTCTTTATGTCTTGCAAGAAGTCTAGCCCTGATTGTATAATTTAATGCATAACCAATATGTCTTACAAAGAAATCTAGCGTCGACTGTATAACTTCATGTACTATTACCAAGTGTGCAGTAGGCTTTCGCTTTTTTGTGTTACAAGAGTCTAGCACTTGCCTAACTTTTTATCTTTCCGCCAGAGCCCTCCAGCGAGAGCAGGCAATGAGGTCTGCACATCCCTATTGGTGGAGCACAGTCATGTGGTGGCGCTCGCGCAGTCTCGACAAAAACAAGCGCGCGAACGTCTGCGCGCAGCTGACCTGTTTTCTTGATCATTTTTATGAGCAAGGTATAACTCCACAGCGGTATCTGCGCCGTCGTGCAGAGGCTTCTTATTGACGTTCTTGTAATTAGATGACGACCCACTAGCAGCTAGCTGGTCAGCAAGCAGACCAGCGACTCCCATCAAGTACAAAAGCGACAAGCAAAAACCGCTGACAGCGCAGCGTATAAAGAGCTTTTATTTAAACAGCTAAAGCAACCCCAATAAATGGCTTCGCAATGAAAATATTACACTTTGAGCAAGAAAGACAAAAACTTTTGAGATACTAACAGACATTTCATTCAAATGAAACAAGGTTGGTCGGAGTTGAGAAATTTCCAAGCAAGCATTTTTGTGCATGCGCGTTTGCTACATTATATAGATCTATAATAAATTTGCGAATGTATCGAAGTACCTTAAGATACAAATCGAAAGTATCGAATCAGATACAATAATTGCGGGAGTATCGTGAATCTATCTCAAATACTTGTTGCCAGAGTACCTGGTATCGCATCATGATACAATCGCAAAGTATCTTTGCCCAGCCCTGGTTCGTGCAGCAGTTCAACGTGCTGCACACCACAGTTGTAAGCCTGAAACTGCCGGGAAAGCATGTGCATATTTCTGTTTCAGCGCATCTAACACTTGACATGCTGTTTAGAGGTAAAGTTGAACCCACTTACAATAACAATATTCAAGTGCCACGAAAATTCCATTGTTATAACCGGGTTGCATGAAAAAAAAATAAAATAAAAATAAAGGGATGGCATAGCTGTTGTGAGAAAACTATGATGGCGAGGAGGCCAGTCCCCCTCCCCACCACCCCACACTCCGATCGCATGTAACAAGCCGCGGCTGTTGGCGTTCAAGAATGGCACTGCTATAACAACTGCAAAACAGGGTCACAGGCGGCAAGTGACATGCGAGCTCCGCCGAGGCATCACTTTGGTGGCCTCAAAAGGGGCCTTTTAAAAATGTGAGAAGGTTGCCGCAGCAGCCCCTCAGCTTGAGAAGTCCAGAAGAAAACACTGGGGAGAGATCGCCACAAGCATGTCGCCATGTACTTCTCACTGGCTTGTACGAGAAAACCCTGTGTCTGTGAGAGCTTTGCTTGCTTTACGCAAAGCTTGCTGACAGCCTTCTCCATGGCATCCCAGTGCTCTACATAGTACAGCAGAAGATCCCTCGTGAAAACAAAGCCCCGGAGAAACTGAATAATCTGCAGGGTCTCCAGCAATGGCAACACTGAGGCAGCCTGCTCTACCGCGCCATCGCTGCCGTCGTCGCTATCCGATGCAAGCACGTTCGCGACATTCGCCTCATCGGTTAGATGCACTCTGTTTCCAAATCTATAGCACTGGCAACGTCCTGCATTGCCGATGATCAGCCGGCGGATCAGCCCGTCTTCCGTTTCGGCGGTGAGTCAAACGAGGCCGAGAAACCACGTGGCCAGGAACGACTTCGACGCAACCATCAAAGACGATCCCGAGCGCCTTAAACCGTTTGCAGAACTGCACGGCATGAGGAGCCAGCCGGCCAGCGCGCAATCTCGGAGCAGCACCCGCCGCGCTATCAGGCTATCAGCGCAGTTGGCGCAGTCCATTTGTGTTTTGGAGGGTGGTGTGGCATAGAGCTGAGTGCAGCCTATTCGTTTTCGGAGGGGTGGAAGGGCAACAGGAGAGAGGCCCTCGAGACTGGCAATGCAGAGAGGTTGGAAAACAGCGCGGCGGCGTGCGGCGCCTCGAATTCTTGTTCTTTTTTTTTTTTTCAAGGATTTCATATTCTATTACGATTCAGCACGGACACCAAGTGGCCAGACTTCATTGTTATAACCGATAATGCGGCCTCAGGGCATTGTAGTTAGCGGGTTATTTCACCATAGAAAACATACAAAAGTTGACGGTGCAGCAGCTTCTCATTGTTATAACCGATATATTGTTAAAACCGGTATCACTATAAGTGGGTTCGACTGTATAATTAAACGCTTTATTTTTGATTTCGGAGCCTACCTTCTACAATGTCTATTCTCTGGTGCAAGTGTCAAATTTGGGCTCGAAGCTGCATAGGCAAGTTCAGCAGCTTTTTTTTTTTTTTCACGGCAGTTTACATAATAGCGACGATTGGTTCTAACAATCAGATTTTCATAGTTTTCAATATTGTTATAAGTGGACTGTACTGTATCGTCCCCCTCAGTGTTGTGCATATAGGGTGTTCTACACTTGTGGGTGAAACAACTTCAGCAAAACATTTATTGGACACATAGAAAGATGGCAAAGTGAAATGACTTGAAGAAGCCCACCTTCACCCGCTCCAGAATCTAGCACATGCAACCTTCCCATGTCCTGAGTCGCAAAAGATGCCCGAATCTTGTCAATCAGCTGGGTCTTAGTGTTAGCGACATTCTGACTGGTTATCTGCTCAACCACACCTCAACATAATTCATAGCATTGCAATCAGGGTAGTTAGGGGGCAAACGTTGGGACCAGAGAAATTATTGGACAACCACTTCCCAGTGTTCCCAGCGGTATGGCACGGAGCCAAGTCTTGCTTCCACACGTAGGGTCGCCCTCTCCACCCACTACTGTACAGCAGCTCCACATACCCATTCTAAATTAGTTTCTGTAGCAGTAGCGCACCCAGGATCTCTGCCAGGGGGGGGTTGACAGTTTGCCAATACCATCTAAACAGCACTAATTTCGATTTCTTCACGGAAAATTGTCAAGAAAATGCGCTTTTTGCGAGTGTGCAGACGATTGCGCGTCTTACATCTTAGTTGCAGTACTCAAATGCGTAAGGAAAAAAGGGGTTAAACAAAAGGGGGGGGGGGGTTAAGTCGGCCTCAGGGGGGGTTACAACCCCCGAATCCCCCCCGTCGGTGTGCCACTGTTCTGTAGTAAGATGCGTGGAAGCATCTCATCACCCTCACTAGAGAAACATCTTCACACTTTCCAGAATTTTGGTCTTCATGACTCGCAGAACATGGAACATCTTCAGGCACGGCTTCATTGTCACCACTGCACCTCTGCCTTTCATGTGCTATTGATGTTACGGTGTTTAAGACTACAGTGACATCTCGATATAATGAACTTCAGGGGACCACGGTAAATTGTTTGTTATTCTGAAAGCTACGAAATTACCATACCGCCCATCAACCCGTCAGTTCATAAGTTGTCACCATATGAGCTATCAACAAAAACCGCTGTTGGCTTCGCTGTGACTATTTTCCATAGATTTCGCCACCACGCACCACCGAAGCATAATATAAGAGTGACGCACGCAAAACACGCTGACGATGAAAAAAACTACAAACAAAAGGAAGCTCCATGTCGCCTCCAAAGCGCAATGTTTCTTCTTGTTCGTTTTTTACATTACTTGCCGTGGGCACCACAACTGTCTCGCTCAAGGCGGACACCTGAACTACTCCAAAGCACTAGCGGACGTAAACAACACCGACCACAAAGTGCGATCCTGTGGCATCCGCGCGAGTACGGAGGTTACTTCTCCGCACGCATACCTAGTACGGCCACAGAGAGGCGTGCATGCGCAGGCGCATAAACAACAATGTCTGCAAAGTGCAAAGTCCGTGTGGCCAAGCATGTTTTTTGATTGATTTATTATACCCTCATTATATAAAATTTGCATCCCCACGAGTTCTCTGCTGCGCGCGTAGCTAGTATGGCTGCAGAAAGAAGTGTGAAATAAAAGAGGCGTGCGCAGAAAGAAGGAATAGACATGCCTCCATTGCTAAGCGACACTTGTCTGGGCCAGAGCATGCGCTCCCAAAACCTGATGCATCGTTGCCTAAAAAAACCGTTCTCGCCTGCGTTCTTTTTCTTGTCGGGCGCCATCTCAGGTTTTCCGAACACACGCACCGCGCATTCCGCTTTCTGCACCGTGTCGTCTGCCAGCCTACTGTTTTGCCTGCTGTGAAGGATACAAGGAAATCCAAGAGTCCCCCAATTTTGGAATAATAGTTTGTAGTACTTAGGTGATGTTAACATGACACGGAAACAGAATAACTATCATTATTCTGAAAAGTTCGGTATTCCGAAAAGTTCGTTAATGTGGTGTTCGTAGTAAAGATTTTACTGTACCTTGATTGGAAATTTGGCTTCCCGGCATGAATTACAGTGGAATCTCGATGATACGAATCTCACGGGGTCACGAAAAATATTCGTATTAGCCGAAATTCGTATCATCAAAACACAATTAAAACTAGCTAAATTAAAGAGTCGGAGGTGAACTCACTCAGGCACATGCACGTAAAAGCATTTACAGTATAGATTACTTATAATGTAACTGTTTATAGTGCAGAACAGGCTACAACGCGGCATTTTCCGACTTCCGTTTACCCTCCCATAGAACTCCATGTATACGCATACCGCTTACAGTGCAGCCGCGCGAGACGAAATACCGGTTATGATGCGGCTTCCGCTGGAAAATCTCGCCGACAAGGGCGGTAGCGAGCACGCTTCTCAACGAGGTACGCCCACCGACGAGAGGAGATCAACGAGGGCGATGCGGAGGAGGAGCATGAGTCCAAGGGTGACAAAATCGTCACCGCGCGCCTATGTGCGAGTGAAAGCGCCCCTTTCGCGCGGGGGACGCGCGCCTTCACGCACGGAGAGCGAACGCACAGCGGAGAGCAAACGCGACTTCCGTCACGGCCGGGCGCACCAGTCGAGCCCGGCCCTGCTTCCGTCGCGCGAAAGGCCGGGGTAGAGGGGACGACGCTGCGCTCTGGGGCACCAAATGGGTATCTTGCAACCGGGCACAAGGGTAACAGGCGACGCAATCTCCCACGGGAAAGGAACAAAGCGGGAAGGCAGCGCAGGAGGGAGGGAAGGAGGAGGGGGGGAGCGGCTTCAACTCTGCCAACAAATGCGTTCTTGTACTTTGCGCCTGTGCCGGCTGTCGGGGTTGTCGCGCGGTGCGCACTGTATCTTGAAAGCGATCTCCACACGGCTCTGACCTTTGTATGCGCTGTGCTTACGCCGCGACTGGCCAGCGCAGAGGCCAGTCGCGGCCTCTGCGCTGTCCGGCGCCGCGTCCGCGCCTCCGCACCAAAAGAGAAAAGGAGAAAGCGCGTGACTGCGCGCTGTTCTCTTTCGCGGCCCGTCGGTGGGGCGGCGTTATTCGTATTACCGACGCGGGTCGAAAAATCGATTTGTAACAACCGTTCTCTAGCACGTTGCAAAGTAATGGGGCTCGGCCGGGACCACAGAAAAATTCATATCATCGGAAATTCGTATTAGCAGTGATCGTATCATCGAGATTCCACTGTATCATGATACAGGAAACTATTTTATAATATTTGGTGGCTTCTTGACGGTCATTGCAGTTATGTTTGATTTTATGGGTTTATCAGAAACAAAAAACAAGTATATGTAAATTAAAGCAATATAGACCGTTAAACCTCGATATAAAGAACTTCAATATAACGGAATATTTACCTTGTTATAACTTCTTGTGTATAGAACACTATGTACAGTAGAACCTCGTTCATACACTTTCAAAAATACGCGAAAAATAAACGTACGATCCGAATCCAGTAAAAACTGAAGCTGACAAGCCCATATTGAGGTGCAAGGGCAGAAAACATTTATTTCTTGCAAAACATAGCTACAGTCGAATCTCGTTAATTCGATCTGACCGCTGTGGTCCCCGTCAATGTTATGTGTATTGCAACGGGCCAGAACGCTCGGTAATTCGAGCGCGAAAGCATTTGCGACGGTTAATTCGAGGCCGAGCAATTGCCGGCCTTGATCGCCAGGCTAAACCGCCTTTTGCTACAATCCACCACCACCACGGTTAATTCGAACATAACCGCCCACCAACAACGCTCTCAGCAGCACGCCAAATCACGGGGCGGCGCCTCCGACTGGCAATGCTCCGACACCGCCATAAAACGTTCAGCATTGCGGCAAACTGTGGTCGTATGATGCATTCTGCAGTGAAAAATTGTCATTCAGGTGTGAAAAAAGGCCGCTCTTAAGTGCTTGTGAAGCCCTAAGTGGCAGACGGCTGCCGCACGGCTTCTCTGCAGTGCTCAATACCCCCCCAGCTTCCGCCACTTCTCTGCATTGCTCGTTCGCCCGAAGTGACGACGCTTAGGAGAGACCCCTCAACGCCACGCGGAGAAATAAAAAGAAAGAAAAAAATACCGCGGCGAAAATTTCCTCTCTCAAATGGTAAGGTCGCCGTTTTAGCGTCGCGCCGGAACACGCGTGTACGTGCCGACATCTCAGCCATAGCAGGGGCTGCAGCACAGAGGGAAGCAATGCGGAAGCCCATTCCGGCTAACAAAACTGCCCACGCCGGCCAACGCTCGCTTCAATGGTAGAAAACGAAACTTAGGGGAGTGGGCTAAGCTGGTGCCGGGCCGGCGGGCGCGCACAGAGACAGTCGAAGGTGAGGGAGCTACGACGGGGTTGAGAGGGCGGGCGAGGGGAGCCACCAAAGCGACAGGGTTGCCGAGGCCAAATGCACTTCCCTGCCGCCCTCGTCCCTCACCTTCGACGGTCTTCACACGTGTGCGGCGCGGCCTGCTCCCTGAAGTTTCGTTCACTATCGGGATGAGAGAGAGATTCGACTGTATTTTCTGCTGGTGCGTCACACCCTTGGACAGGAACAACTCCTTTTGCGCACATTGCAGACCTTTGTCCGCATTTTCGTTGTCTTTCGTGCGAAAGAAGCTTTGTAAGGCTTCCGGGCCAGCAAGGGCTTCGGCGAAGGTAGCCGCTGGGCGCAAGCCTTCGTTCTCGCTGCCGTCTTCAGGCGCCTCGTCCGCCACCACCTCCGCTACGATCTCGGCGAGTCGTAGCGCCGCATGCCACGCGCGCGCGGCGTCCGCCTGTTTTCGCCGCTTAGTAGTTCGCGTTGAAGCGAGGGGCGAGTTAGCGTAAAGGTCAATTTGCTCACCGCTGCTACCGCACTTCGTCACTTCGGGTGAACGAGCAATGCAGAGAAGTCGCGGAAGGGGGGGGGGGGGGGGGAATTGAGCACTGCAGAGCAGCCGCGCAGCGGCCTTCTGCCTCTTAGCGCTTCACAAGCACATGAGAGCGGCCCTTTTGCACCCTGAATGATAATTTTTCACTACAGAACGTATAATACGACCGCAGTTTGCCGCAATGCTGAACGTTGCTGCCGAATAATCGTATGTTCCGGGAATGTATTAACCGGAACATATTACACACATTCCTTTATGGTGTTATGTTTGTTTTTCGCGATTGCGAACGTAGGAGCCGGGAAATCGTATTAAGCGGGAACATATCAGCGAGGTTCTACTGTATTTTGAAACACGATATAAAGAAGTGTGTTTATACACAATTTCAATGTACCGTATTTTCTGGTGCATAAGTCAGTTTTTCTTTTTTTCAGAATCGCCGGTGCGTTTTACAGCACGCGACTTGTATACGTTCTCTTTTTTTTTCCGGAAAAACTGCTATCAAAATCAGACTGAATGCTATGGCCACGCGAAGCGCGCTGGGTTGACCTACTGCCACTTAACTGCTACAGGTTCTGTGCACGCTATCGAGGTACCGGGTTCTCGTGATCAAGTTGGCAAGCGCCGTGCGAGAAGGACGGAGCAGCAATGCAAGCGGCGGTAGGCCAACCGCAATTCGACCGACCCCGAAGTTATCGCATCTGCAGATCGCTTTTAAAATACGCCGCGCGGCGCTGCGCAAATTACGCAGTTGCTACAGTACAAGCCACCCCCTCCCTCCCACGCTGCCTTCCCGCTTTCCTCCCTTGTGCGCGATTCGGCTCACCATCACATGCTTTCACTTGCACATACAGTATACGGTGCGTGGGGACGATGTTATCGCCCTTGGACTTTATACGGAACATTGCGGCGAGCACAATGGAAAAAATGCGCCTGGACTGTCCAATCACTGCTATCGCAATTACATTGACCTTTTCGCGGCGATCCCGCGAAAAGGTCAATATAATTCGCAGCGATCCCGCGAATTATATTGACCTTTACATTGAATTATATAATTCATTGTATTATATAATATATATTTTATATATACTTATATTGAATTATATAATTCAATATAATTCGCGGCGATCCCGCGTCACCACGTGATCCCGTGGTGACGCGACCATTGCTTGCCTCAACTGCCTCTAATGCCTCCTTGTTTACAATGGAAGTGTATGACGCCTGGCGCGGCTTAGAAAACCTCTGTTTTCGGAGATATCGTAGACGGTGACTAGGTGGACGACACGAAGCTTTGATCACAGCTTCAGAACATGCAAAAGCACTTTCGGAGCCGATTAAGCTATGTCCAAACAGTGCAAGCAGCGTTTATGGTGCTTGTTCTAAAAGCGGGGCTAAATATGTATTCCAAGCTATCTAATCATTTGTATTCCAGCTATCCAAATCAGTCAGGATTAGTGTGTTTTGCTCTTTGTTCTTCATTCGGCAAACATTTTGAAGCAGTGGCGTGTCAGTTTCTGACTCAGTGAAGTTCCTCGGTGCGGCCACTATCTGATTATTTTCTGCCTAACCGCTCGCGGGTGTGCTCAGTTCCGATAGATTTGTTCTTGCTGCGCACAATGCTTGAAATGTAGCTGTTTTGTACATTGTAATACCTTGTAGCCATATATATTATAGCTAGCAACTCGCTTACTCTTGTGGACCGTCACGAAACATTCAGCTTTGACCATTCGTGCACCATAGGTGTAGTCCGTCATTTATTGTGCGTATACAGTGCGCATATATTCAAGTGTGCGCCCATTCACTTATTCTTGATACGTCGGCGATAGAGTGGGCATAAGTTTTCCTGCCATTTGGGACAGATGTGTATAGATAATGTGTGTGAAACTTACTATGACAGGAAGCGGCGCTACTCCCTTTGTCATTATTTAACGAGTGGTACTCACTCTTGCCAACGTTCTGGGGATGAAGCCCTTTCTTTGAAGGTTGGCAATACAAGGCTGGCGGATGAGCAAATTTCTGTAGCCTCGAGGAAAGCCGTACATCACGAAGTGCCGGTAACAGGTTCGGACAGTTGCAGCAGCGGTCCGCGAACTTGGCCACACAGATTCTTTCTATTCCTTAACATGCCAGTCACTATTTTTGCAGCCAACTACTGCACACGTCTTCAATCCGCATGATTCAATCTAGCATGATTGGAGCACAGTGTGTTAGCGAAAACTCAGTTGCATTTCCGACAGCTGATCGCGCAGAAGCAAGGTAGAAGCGGTAATGGTTTCGTATTCGTGCACGGTCGCTGAGGAGAGGTATGGCGTGGCGCCGTGAGCGCCATCTCATTTCTCTAAAACAAACTGGTCCGTGAAAAGGGTCAATAGGAATGGCACCCATACGCTTGCGCGTTACCCGCGTTCACGAAGTGAAATGTCACTAATTTTTTAGATTCCTTACCGAATGAACAGGTGCTTCTTATATACATTTTTTTTTTCTTTTTGGAAGAACTGCCATTCTGAGGGGGGTGCAACTTATAGACCAGGAAATACGGTATAACAAAATTTCACTGCTGTTGCCAATGGAGTACCGAGGCAATAAATGAAAACTTCTGCACACGGCTGCTTGCATACACACCTTTCAAAGTGCACGCCACAGGAAGAAGCAGTGTCACATTCCGCCTAAGTCTAAGCGCCCCATGAGTGGAGGACGACGGCTTGATGAGCGCACTCGAGCAAAGGAAAAGAGGGGGAACGAAGCGAGCGCGCGGTAGCCACAGGTGGACACGAAAGCATGGCTGGCTTCGCTACGTACCGCCGATGTAAAGATAACTGGCATTAAACTATCTTTCGTAGCCAACTCTCAAATTTCAACAAATTATTTTTTTCTCATCTGAATTTATTTTTTTGCAATTGCCCAATAATTCGAAAATTCTGCGGTCACTTCTGTGTAAGGAAGATCCATCAGCGACTATTTATTTGAATAAGTGAAATTTCAATATCAATATAATGAAATTTTAAATAAGAATCAAAGTGGCAATTTTACTGACTTAGCTATATCAAGGTGTAACTGTATTGAAAATGAATATTTGTACCAAATCAGATTTACCCTGAACACCCAGTATATGTATTGTCACTGTGGTCGAATCAGTTGTCCGAGTTGCCTCCTTGTTTGTTCAATATGCAGATGGACCTGCCACACTGGCTCGTCACGGCTGCCATGCCAAACACCCTAAGAGGGCATTGAGACGTGCTTTACCTGCTGTCAGAATTTCAACTTACAAAATTTGTGTTTAGATCAACTCTCCATAGAATGCACAATGGCTGCGCAATGCTTTTCTCGATTAGTTACTTCTGGAAAGGCAGGCTGAAAACACAAAACGAGTCTACTTAACAAGTTATCTTGGGAGCGGCAGTGTAAGGGTAAACTTAATTAAAAGTTAGCAATAAATTTGTGAACATTAAAAAAAACAACTTGCATAGTTAACATTAATAAACAGCCATTGACGTAAAGCTCTTTTTTTTGTGTGTGCGTGAATTCTCTGCGGCAATCATTTGAGACAGCCCGTACTGAATAATTTATTGTTTCCACACAACTGTGAATGGTTGTGAAGGAAAGCTTTTCCCTTCTGAGACTCGCACCCGTTCTTCTAGAGCCCTGTACATTTCAAAGAAATGTTGCAGACAGCACATATATTTCTGCCACTATGAGCAGTAATACATGCAACTACTCACTGCATTGTCGGGATGGAAGATGTATGAGGCCGGCGAGTTGTCAATTATCACCACCCGGTGCAGGTCCCGGCCCAGCCGACCAAGGTCCTGCACAGGTGGAAAACGCTGTAAGGATCACAGATGTTGGGATATGTCCTAACACTTGAGTGATTGTCAGCTATGATTTCGTGAATAAGCTTCAGAACTCTCATAACCCTGGATTTCCTAAGGAAAACTAAGTGGGCTAAAGCTGTAATACAAGACAAACAATTTCTCAGCAAATTAAATGCCAGATTATACAAAATTCAACGGATTACGTTATGAGCTGTGACTGAAACTTTGAAGTGTTATACAGTAAAAGGTTTACTTAAACATGCTTCAAGTGAGCTCATGAGACTGCTCACTCGGTTTCAAATGAGCTTGCTACTGGTGTGAAGACGTTGTACGCTCAATGCACTGCAGTCGTCCTTGAACGATGCAAGCTTGCAAGGCGAGCCATGCAGAGAAAATTCTGCAGCATTGGTTGCCATCTTCTCTGCAAAAATTTTGTCATTGTGAGTGGGATATGGGACAGGTATACCCAAGTACACAATGCTTCTTTTTGGTTGTCCTCTGCCCTATTGTTTCTACATGTAATGGCAGTGTCCTCCTCTAGAGCTTTTTTCTTCAAAGGAGGATCCCCTGCAGGTGCATTTCCAGAAGGACACATGGGAGCTGTAGCATGTTATGCCCCTGTCCACTGCAGCGGGTAGTGCGACTGCCACTAGGCAAGGCAACCTTGACAGCTGCACATGTGAACAGCTTGTCACAATGACCATACCGATTAGCTGCACCGTGCCACAAGATGCAAAATGCACTGGGCTAGTGCAAAGCATGTTTATGATAATGCATGATCATGGCACAAAGTCCCAGCTGGCCATGTATGTGAAGTCTTGCACACTAAGTAATATGATCTGGTAGTTCCGTACACTAACTCTGCTGCACTGTAGCCAATGCACACGTTTTATGCATTGTTGAGCAGGACTAACGCGTGAAGCCTGCACCGTCGGTTGAGGAACACCTCTCCCACCAATGCCACGCAGGCAGTACAAAGTGCAAATGTGAGACACACGTACAACGCAGAATGGGCAGTGCGCACACTACTAGGCCCGACAAAACTTGATGCCAAACTGTGCAAAACCCACGAATATGCCACAGAGTTTCTTAATGGCAGACCGCGAAGACGCACTGGATTGGATAAAGCTCATTTAGCTTTACAAATGGCAGGAGACAAGAGGGAACTCTGTGTAGGGACGGTGGCCACCTGGCATTGACCACAACTGCAGTGGCATGACATGGCTCGTCTTGGAGCATGGACGTAGCAGCATTAAAGAAACGTAGCAGCTTTCCCACCACTGCATTGCTGTTCAATTTACCCGGCATCAAAAGAGAGAGGAATTCTTTTAAAAAGCAAGGAAACTAAGGTTTAACAAAAATTTGGGAACACTTCTACATTGCCAGTTTTTGTCATCTACCACTTGTGCCACGTTCTTAGGCGCCTTCTGGGCATGGCTGTTTCTAATAAAAGGGAAAGCAGCTGGAAGTATGTCTAGAGCAGAAACAGAAAAATCTACGCTAGAAAATCTGACGACTTTGAGGTAATCACTATTAGGATTGAGTGTGATCGACAAGTTTCGGTAGATGTATTCACGTCGGTGGCAACCTAACATATCTGAGCTCTATCATGCATGTGGACGGCGGAATAGCAAATAAACGGTACAAGTGTGAGCTCAACAAAGGGGGAAACTATGCCTGCTATCACGACAATTGATAATCCGCGTAGCTGCCTTTTCGCCATGCCTCAGAATCAGCCACTGAATTTGACACGGGTCATGTCAGACGAAGTGAAATTATGCTTGTATCTTCGCAATCGAATGCAGTGAATATAATTTTGTAAATTATGCGCTGCATGATTTCACTAAATTTCTTCTAATCGCTGTACTTATATCTGCTCCTTTTTCGTATTCTGCTATTTGCCATGGCTTCCATAGCTAGCAGTTCAGACATATCAGAACTCAATAGGTTTATAGCTTCCAGTAAACAGCCATGCTTCAATCGTGTTCATTAAATTTAGTCTTGCAGGAACAAATACAGTAATCTAAAGCTTTTTCGTGAACTTGACTGTGTATTTGATGTCATTGTTTTCTGAAACTTGGTTTACCATGGAGCATGTTGTTTATCATATGCCTGAATATAAATGTTATTACTTGAACCGTACTGGGAAACAAGGCAGCCGAGTGTCCATGCCAATTTCATGTGATATGAACTGTGAAAATTTCAGAATTTTCTTGTTACTGATGTTTATGAAGCACTTATGCTCAAGCGTGGTTCTTATTGATTTTGTGTTTGTTATCGTCTTCTCAGCGGCAATATTTTGGACTTTTTTTTTTTTTGCTTGGTTTCTATCTTAGATTCTGTTAATAAAAAATGCACCATAATCTTAGGTGGTGATTTCAACATTAACCTCCTTGCTGACAGTAGCACGAAAATAGATTTTGAAATATTACTAAAGAGTCACTAGTGTTAGAATACTATTATTACTTCACCTACAAGAATAACGACTACTCAAACGCTCATAGATCATTTCATAACAAATTCAAATGCTGAGATTATTAGGTGTGGTGCTATTAATTACACCAAAGGCCATCACTTGGTTATTTTTGTGTCTTTTCACAAAGACTAGTTAAGACTAACAAGCAAGCAAGCCAACAAACCAATTACGGGGTTATAAACCCAGAAAAATATTCAAATTTTCATGAGCATTAAGAGAGCAAATATTGACTGGGATAATGTGCTCAATGAGAGTAATCCTGAAATGGCATATGCCAAATTTATTAAAATATACACAGACACAACACCTCATTTCCACAGAAAACATCTGACCAACGCAAGACGTGGGTAACGCAAATATGCTAAAGCTGATAAAAAAAGTGACATGAAATTTATGTAAAGTTCATACAAATCAAGTGTCTAGACACACTACAAGAGTTTAAACATTATTAACTACATCACCAAACGGTGTTATCAGACAAATCATTTCAACTCATCAACAGGACGATCCCAGGATCTATGAAAAATGCTAAACTCTCTCATAGAACGATTACAAGACACCCTTACAAAAATTGTGAGAAAGATTATGTAGAACTAAATGGAGTTAATCTAGCTAATGCAGTTAATGACTATTTTCTTTCAGTTGCCCTAACACTGGGTTACTACAATAGGTTATGCTACATGGGTCCACAAAATCAATATCCAAGTCCACAAAGTCACAGATATCTAAGTAACTACAGCATTCTTATCATTAAAGGGGCCCTGAACCACTTTTTATCTAAGTGGAGAAAGACATTTGAAGTGAAAATAGGCTATTTCAGAAATATTTTGCCACAAAAAGTACTTCAATGCGTTCAGCAGAAACGGAGTTATTGGCAACCAAACACGGCCTCCGCTGTGCTCCCCTTCCTCCCTCGATGATTTGCACTGTGAAGGCTGCGGCGAGGTGGGGTGTGGCCACAACGCTCAGCTTTCGAAATGTCACCATGGCGCGCAGTTCAAATTTCATTTTGGATGTTAACAGACGCTAGACTTCCGATTTTCATTGCGCATTTTTTAAAATAAAAAGTTTACTACTGCTACTACTACTACTACAATTTTGATGCCTACGACGCGCTAAACGTAAGCCAAACGCAGTTGTTCTCAGCGAGCCGCAGTGCGCTTAGCCAGTGGACTCTTAAGAGTACCCCGCAGCGGCCACGGTGTAACCCACCGCAGCGACCAATAGCAGCCACATATTGGAATGTGCTTTATAACGAAATAACGTACACAGAAATGAGTGAGGATCATGGCTTCTGTTGAAACAAATGGAAATGAGAGTGTTTTGAGAGAAAAGTGACTCCACGCATCACGTACGACAGCAAAACTTGGCTGAGATGTTCACAGCAGCTTATGCTACCTGCGGACTATAATATTTCACCAAGCCCGAGAGGTGGTTCAGGGCCTCTTTAAACAATAGTAAATCACAAGATCCATTTGGCCTGCAGATAGGATCAGTCAAGTACACTACTGATGTCATTGCACACTGTCGAACAGACATATTTAATATTTGTATAAATCTAGGTGTTTCCGCTTAACATGCAATCCGCTAGGATTGTTCTAATTAATAAAAAGGGGAGCAAGGCTGATATGTCTAATTATAGGCCCATTTCTATTCTGCCAGCCTTCTCGAAAGGTTCTGAAAAAATAATCCTTAAGCGCATGACATGTTTCTCTGATCATCACCAAATACTAACTTCCTAACAGTATGGTTTCCGCCCAAACATGTCTACTGAACTAGCACTCCTCGCTCAGAAGAAATCCATCCTACTAGAAAATTTGAAAATAAAAATATAGTTCTGCAACTTTTTCTCCATTTCACTAAAGCTGTTGACCCTATTAGTCATCGCACCCATCGTCAGAAACTCGAGCACTACAATTACCGTGAAGTATCATCTTTAATTTCTTCATACTTACAACTCTGCACACAATTGATATTAACCGACATCATTCTTCAATACAAGCACTAACTTCGGGTGTTCTTAACTCTTTGCATACTGCGCTCATTGGGCATGGTTAGCCTTCTATCTATTGTTTGAAACGCCACTTTCGAGACCTTCCGCGCCGCTCATGGACATACAGTCGCCGACCGTTTATTCGGACGCTGAAAATTCGGACATGCTCGTTTATTCGGACACCTTCGCGGCACCGCCACTCGTCCCATTGAAGTAATGTATAACCACGACCGATAGTTCGGACGCTCTACAGCGCGCCGTTCGATTTTTCAGACTCCGGCGGCCTGGTCAGATGCGACGTCGAACGCCACGATACGGTCACGACAAGCTGGCCGCGATTAGCCGCGATGTTTACATTTTGCTAGGTTGCCAGCACTGAAAGGGCGCGCTTGCTATGGTTGGATTGCTGGTGTCTAAATCCACGCAGCACCTACAAGTGTCAGTTGCCGATCTCGAAGGCTATACTTTTGTTAGCTGCACCTATTGGTTGTCGTCTTTCGGATTTAGCCAGTCCAGTATCCATTGACTGTATACCGCGGCCAAACAGCAGGCCAGGCCAAGCCAAGCCAGTGTGCTTGAAAGTCGGTGCTCGGCCTTTGCGATGTCAGTTGTTACGTGACCGACGCACGTGAACGGAGCAGAAGTTCGAGTGCCAAGGATGAAACCAATTCTTCGACCTGACGCGATGCCGACTATTTTGCTGAAGGTGCCTTGATATCTAACCAATAAAACACCGACACCGCAGTCACTGACGCAACGGCGTCAGTTCGCGCCTGATAATAACGTCGAAATTTGTTGCATTGAAGAGAGAATGCTTATTTAAAGCAACCATGTGCAGCAGAATTATGATTTCAGACACTCTTTACGGAGACCCACGAAGGAGAGCGCGTGAAAGAAAAAAAAAACGGAACAAAGCTTAGAAGTCTGTAAATCTGCTTTAAAAACAGATATCGCAGTTGTGTGAACTGCATCTGTTAGAGCATCTCGAGCGGAAAAATGTTATATATCAATGTACAGCTTAGAAGAAATATTTACAATGTTTACGAACATTTTGGAAAATTCCTGCTATGAAATTATGGGTGTCTTTCAGAGCAGTGTATAATACATCAATTTTACGCAGTGCGGATATCCAAGTATACAGATGATTGCAGTATAAAAATTTGTGACATTTTTGTTTAGTACTTAGTTAAATTTGATGCTTGCCTTTTGTTTTAGTTTAACAATATTTGTATAAAAAAGATTGACAGCTTTAATAAACATTCTGCTTCCTACACTTTGATCATTTGAAAGTTTTATTTCAAAAGGCAACAAACCCAATAAAGAACGGTGCAGTGGATGCCGAGCAAATTGATTTTTTTTTCCGCATGCATTTAGGCTTCTTGCAGTTCGAATAAGGATTCTGATTACAGACAATATCTATACCTTCGGCAGAATTGCGACTAAATGAAAAAAAAATTATACTAAAAACGTGTGCTCGTTTATTTTTCTCGGGTGAATATACGTTACACTGTCTAAGAAATGTTATCGCTCCGTGTAGGACGCATATATCGGAAGTTTCCCGAATGTTATCGATGGTTGTATCGGCTGTCTGTTAATTGTCACCGAACCTTGCGTAATCTGATTGCATGTATGCGCGACGCGAATTGTGTAGTATTTTCTGGAAGACACGCTGGCACCAGCGATTACTCTGGAACCTTCGATGACTGATACGTAGACAAAGAGTCAAGTATAAAAGCCGACGCGCTCGACCCGCTGATCAAATTTTCAACTGTGTTCGCCGCTATCATTGTACTTTGAGTGTAGCCGGTTTTCCTGGGCACAGCTAGGTTCTCCCACTGAAGAGTTAGTTTTGCCATTCACGGTTTTGCTGCTGTATTCCCGACCGTCACTACCACTTGACAATACAGTTATTGCAATACTGCTCACACACTCCGCTGTGCTCATTAGAATGCGTCTTGTACAGGAAACTTTATAATTAAGCAGGCAATAAAATGAATGACGGACATTGATCGCTCCAATAGCGACGTTTGATCCAATTTCCAAGCAGCTGGTTAATAATACGTTTTCTATAATAAGGTTATTGTCGCGCTTCACCAATCATCTCACAATCATTTTGCGCGTCATAAAAAAAGAAAAAAAAAAAACATCTCCGATCATGCCAGGTGCTTGCCAGGTGCTCGCCCGGCGCAGATTAATTGTAGCCGGGACAGTAATGTAGTTCAGTTGCGATAAAACATTAATTTCTACGTTCCTTTCGTGGAAACTCTCCGTTTCTGCAAACGCACCGGCAAGCTGCCGCCTGCGAGGCCGGACGACGCTTTCAAGAGTGGTCGACTACAGCGCCGCCGCTACTTTTCCGCACGAAAAGGCCCTCTCCATGGCCGCCGGTCGCGCCACTCAAAATATTCTAGTACACTCTACCTAGGCCTTGTCAACAGCTACCTTTCAAGTCTCGCTCTTTTGCTTAGTGCAGGGGTTCTCAAGTACGTTCATCCCAGGGAACTCTGCTAAGCTCCTTAAAGTGCCAATGAACCCCCCCTGAATTAACCGAATGTCGAATTATCGAGGGTATCAAGAAAACAAACAAATGCTTCACTACGTCAACACGATTTTATTTACTCAATGAATCGTCAAATCTTGTTTCTATTTAGCGCACAAGACCAGTGCGGAAGCTGAAATTCTCTTCATCTCATGACTGATTAGCGCTAGCAGCGGCAAAGGCGTCGCGACATCCTTCGCGGCGCGCGTTTTCATCTGAGACGCGCTTTGCAACAACGGGCGCACATCCCGATTATTTTTCGCCACTCAGCTGCTGGCCAACAAATTGTCCGTGCATCGCGATGTAGCCGGTGCTTTTTATCTTCGACAGCTTTGCACTGAGTCAAAGCGAAACTACTGCTTGCCGCAACCGCTGCGGACGAAACCGCGGCCGCTATCGACGCGATCATGGACGGCGACCTTGCGGTTCAGAAGGCAGGCGGCTGACGCACGCACCAGTCAAAACGAAACTACCTTTCGCTGCAAGAAGTGCGGACGAAACTGCGGTCGCTATCGACGCTGCCATGGGAGGCGACTACGCAGTTGTGAAGGCACGCAGCCGACGCGCGCATCGAGTGAAAACGAAACTACTATTTGCCGCAACCGCTGCGGACGAAACAGCGGTGGTTATCGACGCGATCAGAGATAGCGACTACGCACTTACAGAGGCACGCGGCTAGCCGCCAACGCGGTGTTACGCGCGGCGATAAACGCAAGAATAAAGGCTTTAAAGGCACAATTAGGCACGAAGCGCTTCGGCGTTGCTGTCAGTCACGTGCCGCGTACGATTGCCGCTGAGGACCACGGCGATGCGGTCTGGCGATTCGGTTGGACGCTACGCCGTTCTTGCTCGTCTGCGGCGCGCATTAACGGTGCTCCGCGGTTTTTTTTTTTTTTCTTTTTTTCCCTCCAACGTATAGGTCAGTGCGCACGCTATCGGCACCTACCCTATCTACAAATAGGAGAAAGGCGCACGGTGGTAAGCTACGGCCTCCGAGATTCAAGTGCGAAAGCTTAGGCGCGCTGCCCGTTCTGCGAGGTTGGGTGGCTACAAGCTGCTTGCGTATTTATTGCGCAGTTCGCGCGTTGCTGTTACGCACTGTGATGTGCTTTTTGACACTCGGGCATGGGTAATGGAGGTTCTTTGGATCAAGCGCACCTCGTGTTTGCCGTTTTAGACACTTGTCGAGAGCGGGACCAGGGAAAATTTATCAGTGGCTCGCGAAACCCCGAGCATGGGCCTGCGGAACCCGTACCCGCAGAACCCACTTTGAGAACCCATGGCTTAGTGGCCTGATGTTCGATCTCGTCCAGTCGTCGCGTAGTGCGAAATGGCTCCGACGCCTCCCGTGCCATCTGCGCCGACGAGACGCGGCAATTACAAATAGCCATACACTGTCGGAAATAAGGCTGACCTGATCGCGTGTAAGCGTGCATCTGTACAGTCGCGCATTGACAATTTTTTCCGTCCACTGGGACCATAAAGGTACTTTTTTCTGGCGAATCCTTTTTTTTTCGGACTCTCGATTATTCGGATTTTTTCGCGGTTCCTCCCGTCGAGTCCGAATAAACGGTCGGCGACTGTACTACTGTATCAGACGTGAAGGAGGAGAACTATACTTTAGTTTTCTAAGCATTTCCCTTCTTTCCCGCCAAGCAGTGATTTTTAAACGCGCTCCGAAGTTTCGCAATCGTGAAAGCAGAACGCAAAAATGTCCGGCTCCGGAAACTGCGTGTGCGCTTCGGCAGATCACAAATATCGCGATTCCGCTGCCTTTGCGGCTGATCTCGTCGATACATCGAATAATAGCAAGTCACTGGACGCTGACTTTTCGTCGGACGAGTCTGAAAGCAACGACAATGCAAATCAGCCCGGCACGCCCAACTGTAGTTCTTGCAGTTAAAACTTTTGTAGCGGAATACCTGTTCAATTAAAAATTGTCATTTTTTTGGAGATAGTGCCTAATAACTGGCAATACATTTTGTATATCTCATAATTTTCGTAACATTTTTTTCTTAGTATATACAAGCATGTCTTTACAAACTATGTTCAATTTTATCGCACAATCTTGATTTTAACAATTTTTATCTGTTTTATGACACACATCTCCTTAGTAAAACTTCTATGCATGAAAAATGCATTCATATTGCATTCCGTTTATGTATTACATGAAATATTGAGTGCAGTAGTTAATTCAGAAAAAGACATTTTCCGTAACATAGAAAAAACACCTATTTTCCCCATGGTAGGGAAAGAGTTGAAGGGTGCATTTTGGGCCACTTCCTTTTTATACTATACATTATGAACTTGTGAATATTGATAATTCGTCAAAGTAAATCATATATGCCGACAACACGAGTTTATTCTTTTCAGTGATTTCAGGTGTCCAGAGCTGGCTGAAAGAGCCAATAATACATTAACACTAATTAATATCTGGGCTTTTGAAAATGATTTAAAGATTAATGTTCAAATGACTAAAGCTGTAATGTTCCACCCACATCAAAAATGTTTCCATCTTCCACCCCTCATGATCACTAACAATGAAGTTCGGTCTTTTAAAACGTTAGAAATCTACTTTTGAGAAAACATGTTATGGGACGATCACATTAATTATCCTGTCGCACGACTAGCTTTATGCGCCGTCACTTCTTATCCAATTCTTTATATTCCTCAATAATGAGCTATGGCACCTTAGTCTGCCCACGATAACCCTCGGAAAATATTAATAGAATTGTTCAGTTACAAAAAAAAAGGGTCATTCGCATAGCCTTAAAAGTTTCGCCTAACTCGCACACAGCAAAACTATTCAAGTTCAACATTATCCATGTGAAATCACTGCATCCCTACAGGCTTGCTCAACATTAGAAATCTGACCGTATCTAGGCGTACCAAAACATTAATTAGACAGCTTAGTGGGACTTCAAGAAAACCATCAATATCCATAAACCTGAGAAGTGGAAAGTTGAAGTATGCCGTACAACCTATGGAAAACAAAGGTTAAAATTTCACTTGCCATCTTTATTAAATGAATTGTCAAGAGATAATAATGATACTTCATTAATATTATTCAAAAATTTGCGCACAAGATACTGGTGATTCTCACAAGAGTCTGTAAGCTTTTACGGTACTTGCAATATTGAATCTAGATATTTGACTCTTACTTTGCCGTTCCTCATTACCCATATTTTTGTATACAGTGTAGGCTGCTTATAACATAAGTCCCGGTAGTTGTAAAAATCCGCGCTATAAGCGGTACCACATTATAATCAAAGCATGCTTTTTTCGGCTTTTGCTTATGCCAAACGAGCAACCCACCTTTCAAATTACATATTTCACCCACACATAGATGCAACATAATCGCAACACAGCATAGAAACCAAGTTCACCTAACAAGTGCAGCATCAGCGGAAGAACCCTGTTATTTTCGTCTGGAGACTGGTCTTCACGCGCACGCCCACGCTCCCACTACTAAAAAAAAAATGAGAAAGAAAAAAAGTGCGCCACCGTTCTCCCCCGCACTCCACCCACACTGCTTGGATGCTGCTATCTAGTTCACTCTAGAGTCTAGACCACAGTGTTTCTCAAACCATGCTCTAGACGCTGCTATAGTGATGAAAACACGCGCCCTCCTTCCTCCAAAGTCTCCCGCCCTTCTTCTCCTTTTTGTTTCGCTTTTCGCCGCTGGTCTCCACGCATGCGCCCACGCTCCCACTCCAGAAAAAAAAAAACGAAAAAAAAAATGCTGTATGCCGTATGCTGTATGTGCGAGTGAAAGCGCGCTAGGGTCGTGTGCTTTCACGGAGAGCGAATGTACAGCGGATAGCAAACGCGACGACGTGCGGAAGGCCGTGGGGCTTTGGGAGGGAGGGAAGGGAAGCGACGTTTAGCTGCGGCATTTGATGCGTATCTTGCGACCGAGCGCAAGGGGAACTGGCGACGCAATCTCCCACAAGAAAGGAAGAATGCGCGAAGGCAGTGCGGGAGGGAGGGGGCACGGCTTTCTCTGCAAGCCACTGCGTACTTTGCGGGGCTGAGGGCTGTCCCACGCACCGTATCTTGAAAGCGATCTCCACACGGCTCTGACCTTCGTATGCGCTGTGCTTTCGCCGCTCAGTTTCCGTTGAAGCGACAGACTGCACGAACCTTCGGTCGCTGCTCCTGCCACATTTGCTCACGCTTGCATTCTAACAGTGCTTGTCTGCAGTCGTCGAGTGCCACCTATTCATGTTTGCTTGTGTGCGCTGAACACCATGCTTGTTAATTCAGTTAGTAAGCGAATGTGGCCAAGTTTATGCAGGTGATAAAACTACTATTCTTACTCCGTATACTCTACTAGTAAATTTGTTTCGCCTTTCGGGTGAAACTGCAACTTTTTGTTTCGTTTTTCGCCGCTGGTCTCCACGCACGCACCCGCGCTCCCACTCTTCAGCGTTTGCGCACCCGGCAACCGTGCAGCCGTGCTCTGTGCGCCGATTTCATGGTCGCGCGCTTAATAGAACCGTGCTATAACTGGTATTCTGCTTCGCGCGCCTACGCAATAAACGGTCCGCCTATACATTGAGTTCTATGGGAGATATATCGGTGGCCAAAAAAACCCATGCTATAACCGGTCCCGCACTAAAAGCGGTTATGTTATAAGAGGTCTGCACTGTATACAGGATCTCGTGCTATGAACACTGTAATGATATTTGTATATGGCTGTCTGACTTGTGCCAGACATTATTTTTTATGTCTTTTGTTAATGCATACATACTGCAACCAGTTCAGTTAGACCACGTTTTTCTCGCTGTGTGCCATTTGTAGGGGGCACAGGCCCAGTTAAGCCTGTCGAAGGCTTTTTGTCCGCGCTTCTAAACATTCTGTGATCCTTGAATAAACTTTGCTTCCTTGTTTACAGTGACTGTGTTTCAAGTGTTCATTGTAACACTATGATGCTTTTAAATATTTTCGTTATTTCTAGACACAATTTCAATAGGTGCACTCAAGTATGGTCCCCATATTTCATTATAAGTGGATTCAAACGTAATCATGTGGATTGCTGGCAGCCTGCACTTCCCAATAATGTGACTGCATATGCCAGGTAACAGCATCCTTCACCCTGTCAGATATGATGATGATGCATACTGTTTAGTGGCGCAAGGGCCAGGTATGGCCAAAGAACGCCAAGAAATGGTACAGAATGATCGATGGATGATTAGCGTTGAGTAGATGTATCATGGAAGTATAAAGGCCTAAAACTGGTCGCTGTATAGATGCGTAAAACATGTACTTGCAATAAAACAATGACAATGACTACAGTGACATGTGCTATGTATATAAATGACAAATGTAAAACACTCAGCTATTGATAACTTCCAAGCAGCACTACTGCCTCACCAGGACCCTTGTGCGCAAGGGCCTGGAGGCACGTGCTATAGAGACTAATGCCGCAGCATAGGCCTCTATTGCGAGGCCATGCTACGGATCGCTCGGGTGAATAACATTTAAAAGGCCTAACAATGATTTCATGTCAAAGAGCGGGTTTTTACCAAGAAACAATGCCGGGTGTAATGGAATACGTTGTCATACTGTATGCTAAAGGGAAATACTTTTTTCTTTGCTCTTCTACTTCCCGACATTCAAGCAAGACATGGAGCACAGTTAGCGTCTTCCCACATTTCCCACTGACGGGAGGATCACTGTTTGTTAAAGGGATACGGACACAAAATGTGAAAATTTTACGAAAATGCTGAAAATGAATCCTCAGTGTGTGATTACACCGGAAAAACGTAGTCACTTAGCTCATTTTTGAGCCAATGGTTTTATTTTTCGCGTTTTTGTGAGCGCGTGCCTCGCCGCCCGCGGGAGTTGGAAGGCGTGACGTCACGACACCCTCGTCAGATAGCCAGCCAGCCGGCTGCGATCATTTGAAGCGTGCCAACGCCGCCATCGCGAGCATGGATTCGAGTTCTGGTGCCTCTACCAGCAATGAGTACACGTCTGAAGACGAGGACCATTCCACCTTGGCAAGAAATATTACCGCTTACGGTTACAAGCCTTCCGCATCAAGCAACGAAGAAGAGCAGGCGGCTGTGGAAGTGCCTGTCAGGTTTTTGCGAACCGTAGCGCAAAAAAAAAAAAAAAAATTGCGCTTTGCACCAGACACTTGTGCAAGAATTATTTGTCATTTCCTCTGTAAATTTGCTTTTTCAAGAGCGCACGCAGGCAAGGCAGCTGCGAGATACTTCAGCACTGCGTGGATGCCTGAATAGTAGTTTATGCCGTCGGCGTGAGCAACTGCTATGAGGTATCAGTACCTCCGAGACACTCACGTCCACTTCGCCAGCCGCCTGACAGATGGCAGCACCTGTCTGGGGTTCTGTCCACGCTGCCATGTAGGACTGATCTCATGAGTCGCGCACGCTAGCCTTGTATTGTTTTAATATACTTTGCCAACATATTAAAAGACATTACGCGCCCAGCCTCAGGCATCTCGCCCCAGCCTCGCCCTAGATGGCTCTAGATGGCTGCTCTAGATGGCTGCAAGTGAACGAAAACAGTACCGACATCTTTTCGCCTCCTCTTTTCAAACGCTCCGCTGATCATTTCTGCCTTGCATTTTCGTGAGAAGACCAATTGCACAGCGTCAAGTTTTAAGCATTGCCTTTTGAGCGGCATGCCGAGGCTTTTCAGCACAGCCGGGCTGGTCACATAGTCATCGTCGACGAAGTGGTCCGCGCAAATGAAGTCATTTTTTAGAGGTCTCCAGGCTGGGCGTGATGGCTGACAGGCAGGTAACCAAAGTTTACGCACCTTCTCGTCTCTGGGAAACGTGTGCGACGGCGTGTCACGACCGACGATGCTATTATAACAGCAATGTCTGGGCATTTCCTTCCGCCGCGACGAACGCGTCAATACCAAGCGATGACCGCGGGAAGGCTCATGTAAGACGCACCACCTGCGTGGAGCGTCGACGGGGATGATGTTTTAGACGGACCACGTGCAAAGATTGCCAAAAAGGGTTAAACAAATGCTGCAAGGGACCGACACCCCCGGAAACATTGCGACGGCTGTGGCCAACCTTGGCCGCGCGCGCATGGGTGGGTGTTATGACGTCAAATTTCAGCTTCTGCCGGCGGCCGCTAGGAGGCAAGGTGCAACAGAAAATCACAAAAAAAAGATGTTTCTCGTTCTTTTTTTTTAGAGCAGCTTGTTGTATTCGTTATTTTCAACAATTCAACTTTTGTTCCAACGCAAAAAACCACCCGCCAACTTTTGTGTCTGTATCCCTTAGCCGCTCAAAAGGCAATGCCATACCTGTGGCCTATTCGTAGTTGACAGAGATTGACCTCGATTCATCGTGTTTTTATTGTAGGTGGCGAACTTCCTAAACGTGGCTTTATTAAATGAAGCTTGTTTGAGTGTTTTGTGTCCCACAAGCGTTGCCAACAGCACCTCAGTTTTTTCACCAGAAATGGTTTCATATCTATGGCAGGGATAGCGATGGAAGGGTTAAGGTTGTTTCACATGCTGCGACTGGAGCGACGAAAATCGGTGCAGTTGCACGCGTCGCAATGCGATTTTTAGAGGGCTTATTTCGCACAATTGCGATTTCAACAATGCGTGCGGCTGGTGCGACGCCCAGGGTTGCTTCCTGCCAAATTTTATGGCATACGCCACAAAATTTTACAAATGTAATGAAAAAACCTGTGCGTTACACAATTATTGACCCGTCTTTAATAGGAGCAAATAATACGTCTGTTTTGTGATTTCAGAACATTTCAAAGTTTAATTTCTTTTGGAGTGCTCAACGGCGGTTTCTAAGGTTCAGTACGAGCAGACATGGCGGATGTAAACAGCTGTTTGCAGCTAGTCGTTCAGAGCTGTGTGCTGTCTCATGTGTCTTTCATGTCCGTATCGTTCTGCCTGCGCTACAACAAATTACAAGAGGACCTATCCACAAGCCCATATAGCTGTCCTCGTCGCATATGCAGTATTCGGAATTCAGCTGCAGCAAAGCCGTCATGTCAACGCAGAGATACTCTTGCGCAACCCGTGCTTAATGTCAGCTTCTGAAGAAAGGATGCGTGTCTATTGCTCGGAATTGCGCATAAATGGTTCCTGCTCCTAGCAATATTCTTGCACAAACCCGAAAGCTCACGTCTGCCCCTGAAAGAAGCCGCAAATGATCTGTGTGTAATTACTGAACGTGCAATGGAATTTATATTGTTAACTTTATTCTTGGCGCCAGCCTGGTTCGTCCATCGCGGCGTATGTGCTGTAATTATGTATACAAGTCCTCTCTGAATAATTCAAAAGGCGTAAAAGCCGACAACAAATTTTTACGAGCTGCAGTCACTTGTGTACGTAGCATCATAACATTCTAACAGACAAGGGCGTTGTCTACTTTCTCGTCTTGTGGCTCGCGCGGTTTGTATTCTGTGAATCTGTATCAAGAAACTTAAGTCAATATGCTGCAGTACGTAGCGCAGCGGTGTGGAAAACATTAAATACCTTGTCAGGAGTACATTTGTTTGTTTAATAACGAAACAGAACGCCACAATTTGTATTCGTAGTGGCAAGCGTAAAGTAAGAAGCTATCGAAACTACCCGCCAATGGCATGCGTGTGCTTCTACCTGCTTCAGCACATTATCTTAAAAGTGGGGCTGAAACCCAGATAACGAAAAACATATGCAACTGGAAGCAGTCACTATGGTTCCTTTCCTGGAAATGAAAGCCAGCATCCCAGTCTGTTAAGCTAGTCATGTACTTAACCTATACAAGACCGATGTTAGAGCATGCTAACTGGAGCCATTTCAAACTAGATTATTTGACCAAAATAAGAAAGTGCAAGGAAAGCGTCAAGGTACAATCTAATCTGGTATTCCCGAACGAATTAACAAAACTTATGCCTCCCTGAATTGCCTGCATCAAACCAATGCTGAAAACAGGGGAAGACGATTCCCTTTCTTGCTGTTGAAAAGCTGCTTGAATGTCAATAACAGACTACTTATGTTCTGAGGGAAAGTGAGGGACACTGACGATATCTCTAAGCTTTTGTATGAGCTTTCTTCATGAACAAGAATGAAATATAACTATTATAACTATTTACCTTTGCAAGCCTCAGAATTTTTGAGGAGATCTAATTAAATTTTTAGGATATAGAAAATAAAAAGTGTGCCTAAGTACAAGTACAGACTGAACACACTTGAGTAGTTGAGTGGCCAGCTGCGGAATGCAAGTCTCCATTACTGCCACCTGAAGGCAACTTCTAGGTTCCCTTGTACCTGGCAAGGGGAATGATTATGCGTGGCGCCATTGCGTTAGCCTGTGCTTTTTTTTCTTCCATTTCCTTTTTGTTTGCAAAAGGTGGTGGCCAACTGATTCCGTCTGTTTATGTATTTATCATTTGTGTGCATCTTATGTGCATGTGTTTCTATCATGTTCTGATTGTTGTACTTGCGGTGATGCAAGCATCTTTGTTTAATATATTGCACCACAGTCATTTATTCAACTTTGTGTTGAAATGTACAAAATGTGGCCACCCAGTAATGGCCAAGACAGCCAGCAGGATTGGCAAAAAATATGATGCAGATCCAATGCACTTGCTTGAATCGACATGAGGTGAAGCTTTCACGCAACAGTCAGTTAAACTCTAGAAAACTAACTGCAATGTGTAGAGTTGTCCTCATTTCATCCGATGAAACAGGTACTCATATGCAATGTTTGCTTGTGCATCACACAGGTCACACAATGTAATGTATACATAGCCGGTGAGCTCACTCAAACGTCGGCTCACTAAGACTTGGACCTAAACATGAGGCTGAGTTCGTGTGAGCCTGGCTGAGTAGAATTTTGGTTAATATGAGTAAGAGCTAGCTAAGCTGAGTAAACTTTTGGTGAAAATTGTCACGTGGTAGTCAGAGCAAGCTCAGCTGAGTATAATTTTGGTGAATATGAGTCAGAGCAAGCTCGGCTAAGGAGAATTTTGATTAATCTGAGTTGGAGCAAACTCAGCTGAGTATAACTTTAATGAATATGAGTCGGAGCAAGCTCGGCTGAGTAATGATGGGATATGGTCATACAAGTTTATACAGGAATACATGTAATTGCAAACTCATTAGCAACATTGGCTCCATCTTGTTGGGCATGACCTATGCCTCGTGATGCGTCTGCACACTTTATGAGCTGTGGACACGCAAGAACCACCCACACTTGAAAAGATGCTATCATTCACAGGAAGGAATGCAACCGGCTGACTTGACTGCACAATTTTGATCTGCTTTTGTTTAATGTGCTATCCACTGCTTATAAAAACAAGGTGTTTGCCTGCTTTTCACATTGTTGGATGTGTTTTACAGGAAGTAGAGGCAGGGAAGCAAGGAAAGGCAAGGATGTTTATGGCGAAATAGTTTCGTAGAATACTGCGATATGTTACGACCAGCATAAAGAAAAGAAATTCGATGCACTGAAGTAAGCAAAGCACTTCCCAAAGCATGTCGTCTTACACTTTTCCATAAAATATACCATCATCCAGTTCTCAAAACCCAGTTCGTTACGACCGCATCTTATCGTTCAGTACGCTTAGATCACCACCATAAGGTACACGTTACTACTTGCCGCACTAACACTTTTTTTATTCTTTCATCCCACGCACGTCCAGTGACTGGAACCACCTTCCTCAGATATTGTTTCCATTTCGGACCATGATCAATTTTGTGTAACCATTTACAGTCACTTATTTGATGACGCATTGTTTTTTTCTCTTAACGCGGTTCTTCGCA
Organism: Dermacentor silvarum; assembly: GCF_013339745.2. Taxonomy (NCBI): domain Eukaryota; kingdom Metazoa; phylum Arthropoda; class Arachnida; order Ixodida; family Ixodidae; genus Dermacentor; species Dermacentor silvarum. Next base: position 52,974 of record NW_023606180.1, read on the forward strand.
TTGTATCTTCATTCCTGCTTTTGTTGTATTAGCCTAACGTTGTCTCGTCCTGTGTATTGTAGATGTCATTAGAACTGTACATATTCTTACATTTCTATTTTGTTTACAATTATGTACCCTACTCCACTCTGTAAAGCTCTGTGCGCTTGAGGGTAAAATAAATAAATAATAAATAAATAAATAAATAAATAAATAAATAAATAAATAAATAAGCGCAATATGCAATTACCTTTTAATGCAAAGGTTAACACAGGTGCAGTAAGATACAAAGTCTGCAGTACATTGAAGCTTTATTGGTTTTTGTGCAGGATAAAAATGATACACCAGAAAAATTAGGTAAAACTTTAAATAATGCTTCGAAAACAAATTGACGATGCTATTTATTCCCAGTCAAACCATTAAATATGCTATTGTACAACATTCATTACGATATATAGTTTGCACGTTCGCTTTGCGAGCTTGATAAGCGGTCGAGACTCGCAGCGGAAGTAACAGAACCTTGAAATAAGATAATTCATTGGGGAAAATGCACGTGAAAGCCCAAACCAAACGACCACAACTAAATGGTTGCGCGTAAAGCAGGACCATTTCACCGCAGCACTTGTCCGTAGTTACATATTCTTTAAATTGTTCCATCCGTAAAAGAACATCGCGCTACAACTGTGGCGTTTTCGTATATTGCGAGCAGCTTGTACAACCAGAAAATTGGGACAACATCTGAAGGCCATGTCTTCCCCGAGAGGGACACCTCGTAGTATTTACCAACTCGCAGCGCGTTTGAATAACAGAAAAGCATGCAAAAGTACGTACTATCAGCACCTGAAGCCAACGTAAAAAAATGCGTCGCGCAATTAGCAACGTAGCGTGTCAACAAACGCATAGAAATCACAGAACCGAATCTGACCGAGTTTTTATTTGCCTAGTTCACGTGTCGGTGCTGATGGTACATACCACTTGCGCCATCCACGGCTCCACTCAATTAGTTGCACTGTCCGAGGCTCGTTGAGCAACATTTATAGACAAAAAAGTATCTGTAAACGTATTGAGCGACCGATGCCATTTCCCAAAACAAACCGCGAAACAGCTCTCGGCGCAATTTCAACGGAAATCGCAGCTATCGCTGCGACGTTGCGACCAACTGGTTGGTCGCAGCCAAATCGCGGGGTCAGCACTGCGACTGCGATTTTCGTCGCATGCGACGGAAATCGCACGTCCATTGCTATGAAAATCGCATCATGTGAAACAGCCTTTATTAGAATTTTTCGATCCTGTGGATGTAGTCAGTTTGTCAGCAGGCATGTTGCCTTCAATGTCACTATGTCCAGGAACACAGCTTATTGTGATATGTTGAAAAGAGTAAGCTTTGCATAGAGCCAAGTAAAGCTCTGTATTTACAGGATTTTTAGGTTTCTGTAGCGACGATAGAGCTTTCATGACGCTTAAAGAGTCAGTATAAATAACTGCAAATAAGCCTCAGCCGTAAAAAATATGTGGTTCCGGGTGCAGAGCAACAGATTCCATGAATGATGGGCCCACCACTGCACAAAAAAACACCGGCATGCGACTTTGAGGTGTACGTGTAGAATTCTGGGCAACAGTATTTTGCCTGAATTTCTAAGAAGTGCATTTGGATGTGTGTGTCGGGGGCATGCTTTGTAACTTCTACAAAAGACAAGTCACAATCTATGTGCTGCCACTGCCATGGCACAAGGCTTTGTTGGAGCCATTAAGTTATGTTCAAGGAGTGGGACCCTTATTTCATCACTGAGGTTCCTCACACACAAAGAGAAGGGTTGTTTCACTGCAGGTAGGTTGTGGAACAGGGTGGCACTGGTTATATGGTTTATATGTTCATTGTTCGCTTGTATTTTCAGAAAATACAGTAAAACCTCCTTAATTCGAACTCTGTTAATTCGAAATTTCGGTTAATTCAAAGAATTTGAGCGGTCCCGTCATTCTCAATGCAAATTCTACCGGATAATTTGAATGGCCCGCGCGGCTCTATTCGGATAATTCGAAGTTAGAAGAGTAGAAGTCACCCCCCCCCCTCACTCACTCACTCACTCACTCACTCACTCACTCACTCCCTCCCTCCCTCCCTCCCTCCCATACCCCCACGGCTTTCGCACGAGGGAGGAAGTCGCGTTTACGCTCCGCCGCGTGTTCGCTCTCCATAAAAGCGCGCGTCCCCCGCGCGCTGTCACTCGCACATACGGCGGGCGCGCGCCGATGATTTTAACGCCCTTGCGACTTTGTATGGATCCTCAGGGCGGCGGCGCGGACGGCGAAAATCCGCTTGAAGTGTCCATATAATTGCTGTCGCAATAAAAAAACATCCCACAATAAATGGTTACAACGATAGTGCTGAGCGCATATACTAAGAAAAAAGAAAAAGTGCAGTACTCTGGAGCGTTTTGTCAGCCAAGGAAGAGTGGGCATGGCCTCCGAGACTGGAAGATTGCGCGAGCTCTCTATTGATAGCGCGCGTTCCAATCTTGGAGGCTATACAGCGAGCCACTGGAATCCAAGCCAGTGCAAAATCCAACATGGCGGCCTCCAAGATTGGGTAGCGCGGCTCAGAAAGAGCGATTTAGCCGCAAAATCGAACTTTGGGGCCTCAATTCGTCCCAAAAATTGGGTGCGAAAATGCATGAACTAAATGGGAACCCTGATGGTGCATTTTGAAGTCCGGAATATCCAGCAAGTCCAATTTTGGAGTCAAGCACCACCACGCCCGCTTTCGCGGCAGTTATCGATTCCGTGAACATCGTCCACAACTTTGTTGAGTGCAGTGCGGGTGATATTTGTATGCTACGTTTTTTGAGCCAGCTGGAGAGCATGGCACTAGGGGCGGCGAACCAGCGCGCCAAGTAATCCCACATCGGTGATTACTTTAATTTTTCTCGGACATGGAAAATAAAGGTGATTTCTTTTAGCGGCAAGTTCTTGCTTGTTTTCTTTTTTTTATTATTCATTTCGGTTAATTCGAAAATCTGCTTAATTCGAATAATTTTCGCGGTCCGGCGACCTTCGAATTATCGAGGTTTTACTGTATATGAATCTAGCGTACAATCTTTGAAGATGAAGTGACCATTCATTTGATTCAACGTAGAGACTCTACAGGACTTGTTATGAACGCACCGGTCGCCAAGCAGAAACCTAGAAGACGAACAGAGTGAAGCATCTTCAAGGCACTTGAACTGGCAGATTGATACGCTATGGCCCATAGTCTAAGCGTGTACGTACGAGACTTTTGTACACGTTCATCAGGCACTTCCTGTCTCTGCCCCATGTTGTGACAAACTTTAAGAAAGTTCATTGTTTTTAGGTATTTCTCTTTCAGGTGCTTTATGTGTGGAATGAAGGTTAGTTTCGAGTCTAATATGACGCCTAAAAATTTGTGTTGTGTGGCAACTAGTATGTGCTGTCGCTGTAGTACGTACATTGGGCTCAGCAATAAGCCTCTTTTTCATGTGAAAGGACACAGGAGCTTTTAAGAGGATTCAGTTTAAGCCGTTTTCTTCTGCCCATTTACACACTTTGTTCAAGCCAAACTGAACGTGTCACTCACAAATTGCAAGGTTACATGACTTGATACCTAACTCTACGTCATCTACGTATACCGAATAAAACATACTCTGTGCATAGATAAGCGCAAGGAATTCATTTTGACAATAAAAGGATACAGCTTAGTACCCCACCTTGTGGCACCCCAGCTTCTTGTGTAATGGCCTGGATAGAGCATTGCCAACCCTAACACGAAAAGTATGGTGTGATACCCTGTCAGATGTGCAATTATATTGTAACCCCCCTATTCAGAAATACACCTTGAACTTGAATTCGCTACTTGAATCGGTCAAGCCGAGCTCAAGACATCGTCTGGCGTGAACGGGTCAACGGCACACAGTAGGGCGAGTTGGACAACACCTGCAGAGCAATCAATAACGGCCGAATGTGCCACAGAAAATCAAGGCCTAAGATGATTTCGTGTGCACACTGCTCCGAAACGTAAACAGAACAGAAGTATGGTGTCCAGACAGTGACACGGGCGGCACACATCCCAGTGACAGCTGGAGTTCCCACCGTCGGCTACACGAACGACAGCGCGGGGCAGGAGTGAGACTTTCTTTCGGCACATACGGAGGTTCGAGTTCATAACCGATATGTGTGCTCCTGTGTCAATCGTGCTGTCACAGCTATACCGTCCACGTTGATAAGGTTGTGATGGCCAGGCAGTGTAAAGAGAGGAATTTCAGGTCGGGTCGTCATGGCAGGCTCACTCTTAGAGCTGCGCCGTTAGTTTTCCAAGGCGCAGCGGGAGTAGGGGACAGAGAGCGACGAGGCAGAGGCAAGTGGGAAAGACGTAGGGCGTGGCGAAGGGGAACGGTTTTGTCGTGCGAACAGAGATGTTGGAGCAGTGCCTTCTTCAATGCGTGGCGGCGAGCTGGGGCAGCCAGCGCGGGCGTTCGGCATTGCGATAGCTCTGCCAAGGCTGCGTGTTCCAAGAGCTGCGACAATGGCGAAAAATATGTCTAACGAGTCCACAGCAGAAGCATATAGGCCTATCCTCAGAAGTGCGCCATTCCTCCGGGTTCCGATAAAGAGGACAAGCGTACGAACTTCGTGGTAGATCAGGTAGCCGGATGAGCGGTAGTCGAGTCTGTGGGCTGGGCTCAGTCAATGGAGTCCGACATTGGCCAACTCTTGACGTACAATGGTCTGGATTAGAGATATTGTTGCGTGGGAGTTGTCTGGGCCACGAACGGGGTAGGAACAGAGATGCAGCTTCAATCTCCCGATGGACGATGCGCACAATACTGTGGATGCAGGCAGCACAAGTGGGAAATGGAGGTCCTCGCAGGTACAGTGCAGTCCATGTATGATACCACATATAACGATATATCGGTTATAACGATGAGTCGACCTAAGAGTATGAACTTATGCATTAGGGCTATGAGAAAGAAAACCATATAAACGATATATTATCACCGCATATCGGATATAACGATCGAAATCTTGCTTCTGGCAGACGTTTTTCATGCAGAATAATGGAGAAATTTGCGTTCCTAAGACGGGGCGAAGTTTGCCTACGCGAGTTCGTATTTGCCACCATTACCGCGCAGCAATCCCGCCCGCACGCGTTGCGAACGAAAGCCACGAAGGCATCGCAAGTTGGCGCAGCGTGTACAAGATGGCGCCAGCTGCTTCGCGTTCGCGGCGGCGGCGTTCGCGCGAGCGTTCAGAGGAGAGGAGAGGGGGAGGAAATTCACACGAGTGGCGCCTGCGCGGCCTACGCTGCCTTGACTATCTCCCGCTCTCAGCGAGCGCGGAAATTCGCCGCGGAAGGAGGGAGGTGCGTCAACAAGCGCTAAGCCGTGTCTCTCGAGACGAAGCTGCAAATTTAGCAAGACTCAAAGTACGAGCTCTCGCAGTCGATATCGACGACTATTGAAAACCGGGAGCACCACAATCATGAAGGCTAGAAGCAGTGGCCATGCCGAACAACGGAAAAAGTGGGCTTTGTGCGCCAGGAGGAAACCCTCATGGGTGAAACTAACACGGTGGAAGCTGCTGACACGCTGACATTACCGAACTCTGGGAGCATGTCACTACTGACAATGAAATAGGTGCGTTTCTATGGAGGAGTTTCTAAGTGCAGGTAGTGGCCTCGTTCTGCGAAGAGATCTCCGCCGGGGCAATCGTTGTCCTGACAGACGGCTGTGTTGTGCAACAGAGGCGACGAGATTGACAATGGCCATCATTGACAGCGACCTCGATGTACAACCAAAGTGCCAATGTTCAACCAAGTGCAATGTTGTCGATCGGTCGATCATTGAATTCACGCACGCTAAATATAGCCGCCACTGTTCACGCAGCAGCTGGACGCTTTGCACACAGCTGTTATGAACCCAAAACTACTGCGAAAGCAAGCGCAGATTTCTATTTCAGCGCGCCTAATGATGAGACGCTATTTAGAGGTATAAATAAAACGTCAATTTTTTTACCGCAAGTGGCAATTTGGTTTCGGGACTTAAAAAATATATCGTTTTTTTTTTTTTTAAGGGCAGTCCAGATATAGCGATGATCGTTATAACGATCGGATTTTTCGTTCTTCTTGATATCGTTATAAGTGGACTGCACTGTAGACGTTGCAGCCGTATTAGGAAGGCGAGAAAAGTTGTGAGCATGCGACAACTTCTGGCTTCTTCGAATCGGCGGCATTCAGCAATGATGTCCTGCACTGTCGATGAGTTCTTGAAAACGAGGAGCGTAAACGTCTCTGCGATTCCTTTGAGGATGTGCGCGACCTTTTCCGCTTCCAGCATCTTCTCGTCAACCTTGCGACAAAAAGCAAGCACGTCCTGAATACGTCACATAGGACTCAGTGCACGTCTGAGCTCGGCACGCAAGGTCTTTCTCGCGCACATGCCGGCGACCAACAGGCTTGCCAACAAATCAGTGAGCTTTTGCTTGCACAGGTCCCAACTGCTGAGTTCCTCTTCGTGGGTCTCGAACCAGACGCGTGCCGTTCCCGCAAGGTAAAATGCAGGTTAGCGAGCATGACAATCTGGTCCCAGTGATTGCTCGCGCTTACCCGTTTGTAGAGTTGAAGCCAGTCTTCTTCAACTTCGGTGTTGTCTGTGCCGGAAAAGGTGCCAGGGTCGCACGGTTGCCAGGATGACGGTGGGCGCGGTTTGCGACGTGCCCGAAGCATTCTCGCCTTGAGCTGGCATTGTCAATGCAGCCAAGGAGCGCCCGCTGCATAAATCGTTGTGCTTCTTGGAGTACCCCGCACCTCCACCAAATGTAACGGAGAAAGAGGTTTAAAAATATTTACTGGGATATTTACAATGCGGCCACAGGCATACAAAACATACAAGATGGCAACACCAATCCGCGCGGCATCAGAGAGTGTCGTCGTCTTCCATACTGTCCTCAGCTTCACCTCGAGCAGCGTTGGTAACAATATGTTCCTTGGGCACGTTAAATCAGGCGTGTCTTGAGCCAGATTTGACCAAGTCAAGTCGTGGCTTCAAGTTAAGGTGCATTTCTGAATACAGGGGAAAAGCTGCAAAAGTTGGATTAGTCTGATACCATTCAGTCTGGCAAGCATTAACATCATTCAATTACATCGAACACTTGATAATTAAAAATTCCATGCACTAGTTAATGATAACCGGGGCATGATGAACACGAAATGCCAAAAGTGTGAGACGATAGCACCACTAGCATACAACTGAAACATACAGTTCACTCCCAGAATTCATCTGTTGTATTATAGGAGAGACCTACACCGGGCAGGCTTTGCCATCCTCAATTACCCACATCCCACATAATAACATGTTTGCATACAGTGTACATATTGGTTCAGTCCCACCTGTTTTCCTGTGCGAGGAGACCGCACTTATCTAATGAAGTGACGCAGTTTTTGAGACGTTAGCCATCTTGTGCCCTGTTTAGCATTGTACACATCACACAAAGAGCTTACTGCTGCAGGATGCTTTCAGGTAAAAAGCATCTGGTTAAGTCACAAACATCTAATCTACACCACGTGGGGGGGCAGCGGAGAAGTGAAGAATTCTCACTTTGACGTAGTTTCCTCGGTAGAAGACGCACGACTCCCGGAATAACCGTGCCCGGAAGACACCCCATTTGTCCAGCAGGTCAGCCACAGGATCAGCATACTGGAAGCACATCAGCCAACAAATAAATGTCTCCACCAACTGCTGCTAGCAGCAATGCACATTGCAGTGCTTAACCCACCAGAATAATGCGTCACAATGAAAACATCAACTATTACTGGAAAACCATTTGCTCCGCTACCATAGTTTTCGACTGCTGCATTGGTTAAGTTTTCCTTGCTGTATTTTCAAGCAAGGAAACATAATGAACTGGAATAAATCTTACTGCAGATTTTTTCTGAAGGTGGCATTTTAATTCTTTCTTTACCGCTACTATAATATTATCAATTTGACTGACAGTTTTTCTACACTTTGTTAAACATTTCCATTGGAATTCTTATACTAGCAACATCATGCCCCCCCACTATCAGAAATGACTGAACTTCAGCTATTTGGCAGATTTGAAGATTTCTGGCAGTCTGGGGAGTCGGGAAGAATAAACGCGACTGGAGGTATCGTAGAAGCTAGCCTCCAGTGCCCCCTAGCACTTTTTCAATAAAAAGACACAAAATTTGCACTTGGCAAAATAACTTGACTTGGCAAAATATTTTTAAATGACACCAGCAGTGAAGACATAGAAGCTTCTCTCGGGTTGTCAATTTTCCAATCAGATGTATAGGCTGTTTTAATGAGTCTCAAACAATGTAGATGCCCATTAGTGTGTGTTATTTTGATAATTGTGTTCGACTAATATCAGGTGAAACTTCCAGGTGCAAATCAGTATATGTAGTAAAAATAGCAAATTATTACTTTCATTCATGTTCCTTGAGGTGCTTCTTTCATATATTCATATAGTTTCATATATTAATTCTCAAAAATCATCTGAGCAATTATTACTGCTATACAGTGGAATCTCGTTGATACAATCTTCATGGGAACTGGAAAATAAGTGTATTATCCGAAAATCGCATCATTTAACGTATTATCCAACCAAATCGTATTATCGGGAAAAGAAAAAAAACGTATCATCCTGAAACACGTATTACGCAGAATCGTATCAACGAGGTTCCACTGTATATCCATTCAAAACACCAGTGATCAATTAATAATTCTATGTTTCGCAGTATACGTTGTGACATACTCTTGAATTAAAATGTTCAAACAAAAGCACCAAAAATAAGCACATTTCTAGCGGTACAAAAAGTTAATGCAATTAGCATTTTTTTGTAACTTTGCTCAGTTTGCAGTACGATTGTATGTAACTTCTTTCATGCAACTTTGGCCACTCGGTATGTGGCGCTCTTCAATGAACCTCTCCGATGCCAACTTGGATCACTGGATATGTCCCACTCTTCAATGACAAAAAAAAACAATCCTTTAAAATTTCTCCTCCGCTGAGCGGAATTGGACACGCGTCATGTATATTCAGACAATCTTGTCCGAAGATATATGTGGACTGCGGCAACACCACTAGATGGCATTCAGTGTTCAGCTGCAGAATAAGTGTCATGGACAGGTAACGAGGCAATGCGGAAACAGGCAGTCGCTTATCGACTACACCTTAAGGCTCAATCACACCGGTGACTTGAGGTGGTCACGCGACCATTTGTGACTGGCAACCAAAAAGCGACTGAAGGCGACCGATGCTCACACCGGCAAGCCCGGCTGAGCACAACCTGCAAGTCGCAATCCTGGAGATAATCGTTCTCAGCGAGAACTCTAGGGATCCAAGAAGTTCGCGCAAGCTTTCTGGCACTTTATTCCATGGCAACAGGAAAAATCCATGGCAACAGCCATGGATTTTGATTCGAGCGAAGAGGAAGACGCCGTCACTGTGCTGATGTTCTACCATGGTGTCAGCTATAGCAGCACGGAAGTCTCCGAAGAAAACGCGACACTGGTGGGTACGCCCTTTGCCGTTCGCTTCACTCTCGCGAATGAAGCCGAACGGAATGGTCGTGCCGAGTGGATCTCAGAGCCGCAGGAGCAGCATACCAAAGGATAAGTTCAATTTTTGTTTGTTTTTATTTGGTTGATAGAAGTGTTAGGTTAACCAAGCTATCTATATCTTTTTCATGCTTTTTTAGTTTCTTGGTTAGTTTGTTTGGATGTTAGTAGGTAACGAAAAGTGTATTTTTTTTTTTTTTTTTGAAGCGGCTTCTGGCACACGTGTTGCATGGTAAAAGCAGCGTAGGGCGGCAGTTTTAAACCGTGTTAAGGGAAGTTAGCGGAGTTCGCCGGTTAGTGAGATTGCCGTAGGGCTTACCGAGGTGCTTTGTTCAGGTATTTTGGCGGGCTTTCTCGTTAGGTGGTCGGGCGAGCGATGGCGCGGCAGGCTAGGAAAGTCGGGAGGAATGGCGAGCTTGTGCAGTGCAAGGAGTGCAAACGGTCTTATTTGGACGAGACGCACTTCGCAAGTTTAGCTGACGCTGAGGAGGCTAGCTTCGCGTGCAGGCTGCGTGAAGAATTTAAGGGGGCTGTGCGGCGGTTGGAAGGGGAATGGGCAGCTAGTGTGGCGGAGCTCAAAGGAGAGCTGAAGGTGAAGCAAGAGCGGAGGATAGTGCTCGAAACTCGGATCGGCGAGTTGCTTGACAGGCAGGGGGCCGAGGCCAGCCTGGTAGAGCGAATAGCTGGCGAGCTACAAGAAGAACGGGAAAAGCGGGCCGTGCTGGAAGAGCGGGTGGAGGCGCTAATGGCACAGGCAGACGGCCCGGACAGCGCGGAGTCTCAGGCAGAGGCATGCTATGAGAGCAGCGAGGCACACCTAGGGCCGTAGAACAGCGGGCGAGAGCCGGCGCCAAACACGGGGCTTTCACAACGCCACAGCGATGTAGCGCGGCAGGCTTAGGGTGGGACGGGACGAGCAGCAGGGAGCCCGTCGCCGCGTGTCAGTGGTGCACGGCGGGTAGAGAAGCAGCTACCGCGAACTGGAGGACAGCAATCGCAGGCGGGAGGCGAACGTGTAGAGCGAAGGTGGTGGGGGACTCCAACGTAGCCAGGGTTGAGCACGAAGGTGGTGGGGGACTCCAACGTAGCCAGGGTTGAGCACGGCGTACTTACAAAAGTGAAGGCAGACGGGCGGGTGCATGGTTGATGCAATGGCAAGAGCTCAGAAGGTGGTATGGGACAACATGGAGCACGAAAATCTGGTCGTTATCCATGCTGGTCTCAACGATCTACTGAAGGGAAGGAGCCAGAATCTAAAGACACAGAGGTTGGGTTGCATAAACTCACAGAAGCCTCTGCGAAGGTGCATGTTACCATATTCACAATCCCAGAGGTTCAGGGCCAGAATAGCGGGATGGAACGAATGTGGTTGAGGCTACCCGGGTCATTAGGGGTCTGAGCCGACCACTTGGGTACGGCGTAATGGACGTAAACCGGGACGTGTACGAGTCTGGCTCCCACCTTTTTGCACAGGATGGCATTCACTACAGTGGTGTCACAGGTAGGAGGGTAGGTAGTAGGATAGGGCACCAAGCTACAGCTTTTTGGGGGGACCAGGAGCCCCGAGGCCACCAGTGTAGACAAAGACGGACCCGGAGAGGCCCCAAGATTCAAGAAACGTAGAGTCTGTAGGAGAAGAATAGATGTGAGCACCAGTGGCAAGGTCATTCTGACATAAGGTACATTAACATGCAAGGTGGCAGGAATAGGCTGAAGTGGGAGGGGATAGACGAGCAACTAAGGCAGGAAAAGCTGATGGTATACGGGTGTGTGAGGCACTCTTAGGGACATGGAGCAACCACCCTGTAATCCTGACTATGCAGGGAATATTGCAAAGAACAGAGGGCAGCAGAAAAGAGGTGGAATTTGGGCATTCATTCATAAAAGTATGAATTGGCAAAGGGTCAAAGAGGAATGCAAGGAGCATTTAAGGCTAAAAGGGAAAGTGGCAGGAGAGCAGACACTCCTTGGCTTTGTATACCTGCGAACAGGAGCAAATGCCAAAGAGGTAAACAAAAAATGCTGGAATGCATATCAAATCACATTAATGAGCTAGGAGGAGGGTGCGAGATTATTATACTAGCAGACATGAACGCACACATAGAAGACATGGATGGGTACAGACTAAACAGGCAACATGATGCTGGATAGTGCGAATGCATGACTTAGTGTATGCAAGTACTGAGAAGTGTAAAGGGCACATAACATGGGAGGTAGGGAGCCTGCAGTTGACAATAGATTATGCACTAATGTCACATAGGATGCACGATAGGCTAAATGTAATGAGCATAGATGAATAGGCTCCAGAAGTCGAGGTAGTGATCACAAACGTATTAGGTGAGTTTTAGAAGGGAAATGAAAGTAGGTAGGAGGCAAGATGAACAACCAGGTGGGTGGGATATTTTACTCGGAAAATCAGCTGGAAATAGCAACCCAACAAATTGAGGAAGTAATTTCAGAGGATACTAAAACAGAATGGACATACAAATTTAACAGGGCTATTTGAGCTAGAGCTTGCTAAGGTACGAGTCAGGCCCAAAGGGAACAGAAGATGTAAACCCAAGAGCTGCTGGGATGAGGAGGTTAAGAAGGCCATAGAGAAACGCAGGAAGCATCCAGGGAACACAGATACTCACAGCAGAAGGGTGAACCAGAGGCTGATGTAGACAGAAAAATGGGATACTTCTAACTGTAGAAGGAAGCATCCCATTGATCAATGAGAGATTAGAAGAAGGGGACCCAATGGTTGTCAGAAGTAAACAAAAAGGATAGAAACAGCAAAGAAATTTTGGAAACATCTCAACTCCTTGAGTAATAACTAGCCTAGAGCAGAGGTTTATAGTTACAGCTCAAGGTGTTCGGCTAGAAGGAGATCAGGCAATAGAACATATAACAACAATGATGACACAAAAATTTAAAGAACGAAACATAGCATGTGCTCAATCAGGTAGGATAGACTAGTTAGTGCAGCGGCTCCACTTGCACAAAGCGAGTGGGAAAGGGCAGAGAAGAGGGTTCCTAGTAGCACGTCGACAGGTCCTGATGCCATCGCAATTATGTTAATAAAGACATTGGGCCCAAAATCTAAGAAAGCATTAAGAGAGGCAGTGAGCAAAATGATAATGGACGGTAAAGCCCCGACGGGTGGAGACTGAGCAGGATGAGCATGACATATAAGGGAAAGGGGCAAAGCCGACGTAAACAACTACCGTCCCATAACAGTGACGTCAATGGTTTACAGGGTGGTGACGCAGATTTAAAGGACAGACTGCAGGCATGGGTGGAGAGCGAGGAGGTGGGGGAACTACAAAATGGGTTCCGGAAACAAAGAAGGTTAGAAGATAATCTGTTCTCATTGACACAGTGTATTGAAATAGCAGAAAAGGAACACAGGCCCCTATGGCTTGCATTTCTGGATATCAAGGGAGCCTATGACAGTGTAATCCAAAAGGATTTGTGGGACATACTGGGCACTCTAGATGTGGAGCATGTAATAAGTAATCTTTTAAAAGATTTCTATAAAAGTAACGAGGTGCTTATAAAATGGGAAAACAAGGTACCTGGGCCTATAGAGATACAGCAGGGGCTTAGGCAGGGGTGCCCTCTGTCACCTGTGTTGTTCATGCTGTATTTACAAGGATTAGAGAAAAAATTGGAGAGGAGCGGACTTGGCCTTTCCTTTTTCAAGCAAGGAGAATGGATTAAACAGTCATTACCAGGACTGATGTACGCAGATGACATTGTACTTATGGCTGACAGCAAGAAGACTTGCAGGGATTATTGGACATCTGTGGTAAAGAGGGAGATAGCGCTTAGGTTTGAAGTTTAGTAAAGAAAAATCGGCAGTCATGATTTTTAATGATAATCAGGACAGTGAGCATAGGATACAGGAGGTTACTGGAGGTGCTGTCAATTAAATATTTGGACTGCAGTAGGGGTGCAAACCAAGAAACAGCGGTTAAGAAAAAGGTTAAAGAAACAGAGAGGGGTCTATGGAAAACAGCGATGCAGACGAAATCAGCACTGGGAACATACAGAACTTTCAAGCAAGAAATTGCCAAAGAAAATATCTACGATATTTCTAGGGGAAGCTCTTTGTTGTTTGAAGCCAGGACGGGAGTATTGCGGACTAAGATGTACCGAGTCAAGTACCAAGGTATAGACACGTTGTGCTGTACGTGTGGAGAAGAAAAGGAAACGGCTGAACACCTCATACTTTTCTGTAAAGGGCTTAACTCTAGAGTGCAAAGCAACGGGGCTGATTTTTTCAAAGCATTGGGGTTTAGGGACAGTGAAGGCAAAATAGACTTTAAGCGGGTAGAAATAACCAAACGGAGGTTATCTGATTGGTGGCTAAAATCAAGGCAGGGGTGAAATTTCACCCTCCACAAAGTACAGAATATGTTAATAGTCATGGCTAGGTGGCGTGTGCCACCGCCTGATTTAAAGGGTTCATTCAGCCTCATCCATCGACCTATCAAGCGAGAAATCGCCGGCCACGCAAGCCGCCTCCTGCCTGAATTTCGCACGCATAATGAGGAGTATTACTGAGAGCAAGTTGTAATTTCTAGTTCACATTGCATGAGAATCGGTGCGCAAGTGGTCGAACAAGACAAAGCAAGCTATAGAAAAGCGTAAGCAGGCCTTTAGAGATCATCGAGAAACCAAAAAGTTGGGATTACACGAAGAAGAGATGCTCCTTCGATGGAACAAATACCGAGAAAAGAAATGGTCGATGAGTGAGCTCATGCAAGAAAAATTTAATGCACAAGTGAACGTAGGGGGCATAACATTTGCAAAAGAGGCAAAGGCGCACCAAATAGATTCTGGAACCATATAAGAGCACTCGGAACTCCAACTAAACATTTGCAAACAGCTATAAGGGATGAAGACGGTAATGTCTACAAAGGAGACGATACACTGCGGTACATCACAGACGTTATTAGGGATAACTACGGCACGAAAGAAAGGGTAGTTCAGACCTAAACAGATCCAGCATCAACAGAGAAGCTTGAGGGATCACAATTAAGCACAGAAAGCTTTTATTGAAAAAAAAGCACAAGAAAATGTCCCTAATAACACAGCAGCAGAAACCGATGAAATGCCCCAGCACAGCTAGTCCAAAACCTTGGCCCAAAGAACAAGGCACTGCTGACTAATGCCATAGAGCAAGTAATAAGAACGAAGAAAAACCCAGTTGGGTGGCGTGAAAGCAAGATGAACCTCATCTACATATGGAATGGTGATAAGGATAAGACGAGCTCGTACAGGCCAGTTACAGCAACGTCGGTGATATATAGAATGGCAATGCAAGCCATAAAATTAGAACTGTCGAAGTGGGTGGAGAAAAACGATGTATTGGGGCAACTACAGAATGGGTTCAGGCCAGGCAGACGCTTAGAAGATAATATGTTTGTACTAACTCAGTGCATGTAGATTTCAGTAGCTCAGAAAAGACCTTTATCGATAGCATTTCTAGATATTAAAGGAGCCCATGACAACGTAGACAGGGAATTGTTATGGGATATTCTTAAGCACGAAGGCATAGATGACCATTTCGTGGAGCTGCTGAGGGAGATATATAGAGACAACCAAGTACAAGTGGTATGGGAAGGTCGAAAAGGTAATGAAATGGTGGGAATTCACCGAGGACTGAAGCAAGGATGCCCTCTGTCACCATTGTTGTTCACGCTTTACGTCAAGGGCATAGAAAGACGGCTGGAAAACAGCGAATTAGGTTTTGATTTATCCTACATGCGTAATGGACAAATGGTGCAACAGAAGGTCCCCGGACTAATGTACGCAGACGACATTGTGCTACTAGCGGACAATAAAAAAGATTTACAAATACTTGCGAATATCTGTGGGAATGCAGCACAAATCTAGGCCTTAAGTTTAGCACAGAGAATACAGGAATCATGATCTTTAATGAACACACGAGTAACTTCGTGGTGTCAATTCAACAGCAAGTAATACCCATAGTGAAGCAATATAAGTACCTCGGCGTACACATAAACGAAGGAAAGAATTACTCAAACAACCACCAAGATAATCCGAAAATAAAGGGGAAGCAGAATGCAACAATAATGAAACACAGAGCACTGTGGGGCCACAATAAGTATGAGGTGGTGCATGGAATCTGGAAAGGAACAATGGTGCCA
Organism: Dermacentor silvarum; assembly: GCF_013339745.2. Classification (NCBI taxonomy): domain Eukaryota; kingdom Metazoa; phylum Arthropoda; class Arachnida; order Ixodida; family Ixodidae; genus Dermacentor; species Dermacentor silvarum. The sequence continues at coordinate 68,704 of NW_023606180.1, forward strand.
GCGCTAACGTTCGCAAATGCCATTCTATGCTTAAAATCGGATATCTTGTCAGGGTTGGAAGTTAACTAAAGATCAGTAGGCCGGTTTGGCTTTGGCAGCCCACGGTAAAACCACAAATGCACTGCAGGGTGACATGGGTTGGGCCTCTTTTGAAGTCAGAGAAGCACAGAGCAAAATTAGAAAGACTCGGGAACATGGATGAAAATAAATGGGCGGCTAAAGTGCACAAGTATCTGTACCTGAAAAACGTGGACACAGAATGGAGGAAGAGGTCAAGGAAGTTGGCAACCAAGTACAGGATGATCGAAATTGTAAATAGACAACCAGGGAGTCATCAGAAAGAAAGCGAGAGAAATAGAGACAGTGAATTGGATGCAAAGAATGGAAAGAAAAAGGACAATGGATATTTACAAGAATGAGAAGAAAGAAATTAGAATTGGAAATCTGTATGATAACAAAAAGCCTTGCTATTTGAGGCTCGAGCTGGTTGCCCAACATCAAAAACATACCCGCAAATATTCGGAACTAGATGAGACGTGTATGCTGCAGGAAAATCCGGAGACCGCTCAAGCATTCCTCCAATGAGACCCGCAGGTGGAGTACACCTTCCAGAAGCGCTTGGACTTAAACGGACGAAAGCATCAACCGGTCAGCAGTCGAGATAAGCAAGAGACATTTAGAGTATTAGTGGGAAAAAAGCAGGAAAGATATTGATACGACCGGATTCGTTACAGGCATAGGCAGCGGTACAAGGTATATAAAAAGTTTTGAGGAAGAGAAACAAGATTAAGGAGATGCATACAGAAATGCTAGAATGAAAAACATGTATAGCATACCTGAATAACTCAAGCAGGCTAGGTGACTAGTTGTCACCGCCCACTTTCAAAGGGGATGCGAATATATCATCAACAGTACTACACGCCTCATGACGCGTTTCGGTGTTGGGAATACGGTGTGTCGCTACATTAATTATGGGGTTTTACGTGCCAAAACCACAATCTGATTATGAGGCACACTGTAGTAGGGGACTCTGGATTAAACTGGACCACCTGGGGTTCTTTAACGTGCACCTAAATCTAAGTACCCGGGTGTTTTTGCATTTCGCCCCCATCGAAATGCAGCCGCCGTGGCCGAAATTCGATCCCGCGACCTCGTGCTCAGCAGCTCAACACCATAGCCACTGAGCAACCACGGCGGGTTGTGTTGCTAATTGCATTGACATCAAGGGTCATCCCGAGATGGTTTCTACCAGAATTTATTAAACGGTTCTGCTGGGTGCCATCAATTCTGCAATTACTGCATGACCCCTAATGACAATAATTCAAAAGCCACTTTGTTAAGTTCTGTCCAATAATCACACTGGCCATTATTGCTAAAATTCTGATGTCTGCAGCTGCTACTGGTCCCGGCCACGGCGGCTGCATTTCGATGGGGGCGAAATGCGAAAACACCCGTGTACTTGCATTTAAGTGCACGTTATAGAACCCCAGGTGGTCCAAATTCCCGGAGTCCCCCACTATGGCGTGCCTCATAATCAGATCCTAGTTTTGGCACATAAAACCCCATAATTTAATTTTTTTTTGCTACTGGTGGGCAAGGACTTACCATGGTGCCGTCGACCGTCAGCACCTGAGTGATGCAAGTTTGGATCACGTGTGCAGCATCTGCTAAAGCGATGCCGGCCGTTATGTTTTGCATCTTAGGGCGTATAAGTTCAACCTGTTGTGATTATTTTTAGATGAGAGGGTGTTTTGATTAGATTGTTTTGTACGCTGTATGAGAAAATCCTGGCATTTGTCTACTTTTTCAGGCCATTTCATAACTTCGCAGTGCATATTGCCTGCACTGTAAATAAACTCAATAGAACTGACACTGGTGCTTGCACATCCACCGAATGTGAGCACTCATCAAAAAATGTAGTGGCTGGCTTCGCCACAGGACTTGACGCACACATTGGGCCGTTTCAATATGCAGTCCCGGACTGTATATTGAAACGGTTCGCGGCTTCCGGTCCGACTAGTCCTGACAGAAGAGCGCGTCAGTCACGTGACCCAGCTGTCAGGGACTGTCCGAGATTTCGGTCGAAGCACCGCGACCGGAAATCACTCTCCTATAGCTGCAGTCATCTGCTGTTTGCTACTCGTAGATGGCCCGCTACCTAACGAATTCATTAGCATGGCCTCCGAAATGGTGCAGTCTCAGAGGCCACATCGCCCACACAACCATAAAGCTTGCATAAGGGAATCGCAGCCTGAACGCATAGAACGTGTTAGCAAAGCACAGTTTACGTCGCGCTAGCTAGCTCACTGCCTGAGAAATTACGTGGAATTCCCACACCGTCATAAGCAAAATCGTGGTCGTGCCATGTCGCTGTTCGTGCAGAAAGCACCCACCGACATCCTCAAAGCTCGTGAGACCATCTGCTAATTAAAGGCCCCATGCGTGTCTAGGAGAGAGCGTGTACACTGTCTACTAATCCTGCACGTCAAAAATCAAAGGCTCGAACTTAGCAACAGAAGGGATCAACATATGTCAACATCAATCCGCGAAACTCTTATTGCATACCACTTCGGTTACCGACGTGAAATAGCTACATGCAATATTGTCACGTGGTAGTGACGTTAAAGAAAACAGTCGCAAAACTGTGAATGACGAAACAAACCTTTTATTGGGCGAACCTGCGCCCACAAAAGCAAGTTGCAAAGCACGATAGCGGCGAACACAGTCGACGATCGTTGAAATCTGATCAGCAGCGAAATGCGTCAGCTTTTACACATGAGTCATCGAAGGTTCCAGATAAATCCCTGGTGCCCACGTGTCTTCCAGAAAGTTCGCGTCGCTCATACAATCAGATTACATGAGCGTCGGTAACAAGAGACAACGGATAGAAGCATCGATAACGTTCGAGAAACTTCCGATACATGCAGCCGCGTCCAGTGCCTAGTGATAACGTTTGACATTTGTTAGCCGGTGAAAATCTGTCACCGTGAAAGATAAACATGTATACGTGTCAATACCCTCCCCTTAAAAAGCATCGTCCCGATGCTACAAACACGAAAGCGAAAACAAACCACGCGTACAGAGAGAAAAAAAAACAACAAAGCAACAAAGTACCTAAGTTCGTCAGCGAACGTAGAAAGGCTTAAGACGCACCCACGTGGATGACTTCAGGTTGTGCGGCTCCGCCGTGATTGCGAAATGCCGTCTGGCACGACCTCGTAGTTTAGTGCACCATATGTCGGATGATCTTATATGGTCCGAAATAGAGATGTAACAGTTTCTCGCTAAGTTCTCATCAGCATATCAAAGTCCAGACCCAAACACGGTCACCGGGCTGGTACTCGACGTAGCGTCGTTAAAGATTGTAGTGTCGGCTGTCGGTCAACTGCTGGTTCTTGATGCGCAAGCAGGCGAGCTGTCGACCTTTTTCGGCACGTTGAAATAGGTGGCAACGTCGAGATTTTCTTCCGTCTGTGACGTCCGGTAGCATGGCGTCAAGCGTCGTTGCCGGGTTCCTTCCGTAGACCAGGTTGAACGGCGCGATGTGCGTTGTTTCTTGCAAGGCCGTGTTGTATGCGAAGGTCACGTACGGAAGGATGGTATCCCACGTCTCGTGTTCGATTTCAACGTACATTGCCAGCATGTCGGCGATGGTCTTATTTAGGCGCTCGGTGAGGCCATTCATCTGCAGGTGGTAGGCGATGGTCCGGCGATGGCTTGTCTGGCTGTATCGCAGGAAGGCTTGAGTTAGTTCTGCCGTAAAGGCCGTACCTCTCTCGGTGATGAGGACTTCCGGGGCACCGTGCCACAGGAGGATGTTCTCAACGAAGAATCGGGCTACCTCGGCGGCACTGCCTTTCGGAAAGGCTTTTGTTTCGGCGTAGCGGGTGAGGTAGTCCGTAGCTACGACAATCCATTTATTCCTGGACGTCGACATCGGAAAAGGCCCCAGTAAGTCCATCCCAATCTGCTGGAACGGTTGGCGAGGTGGTTCGATCGGCTGTAGAAGTCCGTCTGACTTTGTCAGCGGTGTTTTGCGTCGCTGACAGTCTCGGCATGTCCTTACGTAATGGGCGACGTCGGCAGAGAGGAGGCCAGTAGTATTTTCTTGTATCCTCGCGAGTGTGCGGGAAAAACCAGGTGTCTGGCCGTTGGGTCGTCATGTAGAGCTTGTAGAACCTCTGGACGCAATGCTGAGGGTATCACGAGGAGGTAGTTGGCTCGGAGAGGCGAGAAGTTCTTTAGGAGAATGTCGTTTTGCAAGAAAAACGACGCCAATCCTCACCTGAACACCTTCGGCACAATGACGGTCTTGCCTTCCAGGTAGTCTACAAGGCTCCTTAGTTCCGGGTCGGCTCGCTGTTGTTCGGCGAATTCTCGGCACTGATGGGTCCCAAGAAAGTGTCATCCTGGTCGTCCTGTGGCGGCGGTTTAACGGGGGCACGAGACAAGCAGTCAGCGTCAGAGTGCTGTCGCCCGGACTTTTAAACGATGGAGATGTCGAATTCTTGAAGTCTCAGACTCCATCGTGCGAGGCGACCTGAAGGATCCTTCAAGTTAGCTAGTCAACACAAGGCGTGGTGGTCGCTCACAACTTTGAAGGGCCTGCCATAGAGGTAGGGGCGAAACTTTGATGTAGCCCAAATGATGGCGAGACACTCCTTTTCTGTTGTGCAGCAATTTGCTTCCGCCTTCGACAGCGACCGGCTAGTGTAACTTACAACCCTTTTTAGTCTGTCAGTCCTCTGCACAAGCAGAACGCCGAGTCCTACACTGCTTGCGTCGGTATGGACTTCGTATCGGCGTTTTCGTCGAAATGCGCAAGTATTGGCGGCGAGTGCTAGCGTCGCTTCAGTTCTTCAAATGCTTCCGATACATGCAGGCGCGTCCTGCGCCTAGCGATAACGTTTAACATTGTTAGCCGGTGAAAAGCGGTCACCAGTGAAAGATAAACATATATACGGGTCAATATGATGATTCCTTCACGCCAGTTTCACTTACCTGAGAAGCAAATTACCTGCTTACTGCGTATACAGCAATGAGCATGACAGATTTCGCGAAGCACATTAAAAAAAGCAAGCATGTCGCCTGATCACTGTGCTTCTCTCTTAAAAAACATGAAGACTAAAGCTACAGCAAATAGGCAGCTTGTGAAAAACTTGCATGATGGCACACAAAGGAATGATGTAACACAAGCGATAACTCAGTGCAGAGTAGTTGCCATCTGGAACGCGCAAAGTACGCAGAAGCACAGGGCCTCTTTCACAACATGGCATCGGACACCCCGCGCGCATTTTTTTTAAGACAGCCGTCCTCTGCTCGCTACTTGCGCTTGTCCGAGCAAACATCTGCTGACAACTCCAACAGTCCGCGGGCAGTCCGGAACTTCCAGTCCGTGAAGAAAACTAACGCGGTTCTGACAACTCTCGGACTGCTGGGCGAAGCTTCGGAAGCTGTCTGAGCAAAATTGAATGCAGCACAGCAGCCCCAAGCAGTCTGGGACTGTCAGGCACTGATAATTGAAGAAGCCCATTGACCATTCGGATGTGGGAATAGATTCATACTTAAAGGTCACACAAGAAACTACAGCAATATGAAAAGACACAGAATGAGAACTGTGTTCGTACCATGGCACTCGTCCTATGACCTTTTCGTGTTGCTGTTGTTTTCCATGCTGATTTCAACTATTAATTCGTACCAACTAGTCTAGCTTTATACCCTACAGCCAGGGTTTCCCAAACTGGATTCTGCTAACAGCCTTTCAGGGTTCCACGAGCATCCAAAATGAATTCTACTTCATTCCCCATTCGAGCAATATTTACATTTGAGTTTTAAAAAAACCATCGCACGCCACATCCAAACATCAGTCGTCTTTGCAAGAAGACCCATCATGTGTCATTCAAGAATCATCGCTGTGCGATTCTCGGGTCCCACGGTGTCTCCTCTGGATGCGTTTCATCCTGCTCGCGGGTTGGTCTGAACGGGAATGGACTTGTATGTCCTACAAGCTGAACGCCACTTTCGAATCTAGTGAGTGTAGACTAATGTCAACGTATTACCATTGGCCTTTGGCATATTACAGGACACGCAGGGCGTTCAGGCGCGCTTCGCAGTAAAGCACTTCGATGTCACGAAGCGTTTCTATATCCTCTCCGACACTCAAACACAAGTATTGGATTAATCGGAGACTTCAGGTGGTTTACTATTAGTTTATGACTCGAAAAAACATTTTTTAAATTTTAATACCCCCCGGTTAGATGCCAAAAACTGCATCTCCAGGTACGTGAAAAAAATAAGTATCTCCATCTCCTCCTGTTTGCTATGGCAAAAACTGACTGAACTAGGTGCACTACATTGCCATGTGGCTGCCCACGTCTGGTGTTGCAACCCGATCTCATGATTTTGAAACACACCTCAAGGTGGCTTTTGGCCGTCTGAACGACCCGAAGTCTAGATCAATTTAGGATCAAACTTCTCGGAAGCGGGTGACAAGAATAGAGTAAACAACTTTACAGTTACACATGTACCAGACTCCATACCCAGAATGAATATTTTACGTAATCACTTCAAGTGAATTTCGAAAAAATCTTGAATGCAATGTGCATGTATTACAGATTGGTTTGATTCCGCACTGGGTCCGTTTCTACTTTGCCCAGAATAAAAACGGAACCACCACCTCAACTTGCACAATATGCACTGTGGTCCACATACGCGGCCAGGAGGAGTAGGCTTAAGTGGTCAAAATGGCCAAGAGCGTTTTGGAGCAGACTTTGTAACAGAAAAAATTATGATTTAGAGCACATTTCGTAGCAGTCAGCAATGAAGATTTTGAATGGTTATGAGCCGGACATTATTCCTGTGCATCAAAAATGGTCCCAGAGTACCAGCACACACCACTGGGAACATTCTTGAAAATAATCCGTGTACGCTACCACTTACAAACACCCTGCGGCCACACCGAGACAACCAGCACACTTAAAAGAGATAATACAGCCTGTCCCCAGCGGTAGAGCAAGCCCACACAAAGACAAAAAAACTCACGGCAATATAGTCACGTGGTATTCAGAATAGAATGGTATGCGATCAATTTTATTTTAAGCATAAAGACGTGTAGCTAGTAAATCGGCCGAGCTACAGATCTGCTGTTATGAGCACACACAGATAAACACGACACAGCAAAGCAGCTAATACATGCAAGGGAGTAATTTTCAGTTTGCGGAGTAGATCTGCCGTACCGAACGCGAAATGTGCGCGTCATCGGTTGAAGACCTTTCCCACGAAGAAGAAAGTATGAATGCGGAACATGCCAACACGTATAATGAGGCGAGCGCGCACTACTAGCCCCAACAGAACTTCATCCTTGACTATGCAGAACCTACGAATATGGCGCATAGAGTTTCTATATGGCTGACCGTGAACATGTGCGAGCGCACACTGTATTGGATTAGCTCAGTGACCCTTTAGCTCATTTAGCTATATGAATGGCAGGAGATGCAACACACTCTTTGCATAAGGTGATGGTGACCGGTCATTCACTACAACTCCTCTTCGCCGTGGCCTCTGAGAATGCTTGGCGCGGCTCGTCCTAGAGCAGCTTTGGAGCAGTTTCTCATCTGGAGCATACATGTACCAGCTTGAGCAAAATTTAGCAGATTGTTTCTCTCATCTGGAGCATACATTTACCAGCTTGAGCAAATTTAGCAGATTGAAGCAACTGTAGCAGCATTCCCGCCACTGGGTGAGCATTGCAATTTGTATGTGTGTATATACAATTAAACATCGTGAATTCGGAAAATCGGATACTTCAGAGTCATCCTCTGGTCACAGCAGGGATATACATTACTTAAAGGGAGCCTGAAATGATTTGGACAACTGTATCCAAACATGCCGAGTCGGTAGGGTAGGTCCTTCCGATTATTCAAAAGAGACAGATTTAAGCGCTCCATATAAAGCGTGTAATTTGACATAAGGTTTTAAACATGTGCATTAAAACCAATCGTAGCGGTGGCGCTTCCCTGCATTTTCATCCGCCCTTTCCCATGCACATGGCGTGGATTAGTGATGTACTTCGGGCAAGCAATCCAACTAGCTACCCAGGTTAGGTCATCAGGAATGTTGGAAGCTGCATTAGGCTTATTTTTAAAAGCATACATATGCACAGTAATTTATGTACTGTACCCACATAAGTAAACAAATGCAATAAATCTAGTTTCTTCCAAACCAATGGTTCACTTTTGCCTAAAAATGCGGATTGTATGCTAAAGCTCTCGCAACGGGGCAGCGAATGGGACACGAAACGATTCTCACATGAAATAGGAGCAGCGGCAGGAGCATAAATGGCACCAGTGCTGTATATTACTCATTTTGCATGTGTGCAGGGAGTAAACTGCAGCGACTACACGCTGTAAAAGACGCGAGGCACTGCAAGTCCTTGGGTAATATAGCAATCACCCATAGTTTTGAAAAGAGAAATGCGCGGCAACCACAGGTTCTGAATTTGTCAGAGAGTGAAGTTTTGTTTGTAATTTGTTGAGAATGATAGCAGAAAATATTCTAACAAGCTGAGATCCGGAAAAAAAAAAGCAATGAGATTGGCAAGTGAACGTCATGCAGTACATCCGAAAGTCACCATTTAGAGTTAGATTTGGGTGGAGTGGTTCAGTCTCTGCCTACCACGCTAAAAGTGTAGGTTCGATTCCCAATGTCAATGTGCTTTTTATTTCTCTGTCATTTTTCAAAATATTTTAGAATAGCGAAAACATCATAAATAGCCCATTTCACCACATTCACAAGTTAGCGGTAGCACTTTCTTTTCTGGTGACAGCTACAAAAAAACCTTACGAGTGTAATGGGTAGAGTAGTGACATACATATTAGACATTTTCATGTTATCAGGTGATTATCAAGCCACAGTAGTACTGGAAACAGCTACTTTATAGTTTGTACATTGCAGATATGCTAGAAGTAATGCAGCAAACACCCATGGCAGCATCAGTCTCTTTTCGGTTCATGTAACACTGAAAAAAAAAAAGCCAGCGAACATTAGACGTAGTGCCACCGCATCTCCATCCACCATGCACAGTTCAGCTCCAAGTAGACCAAGCTTAACGATAAAAACTGTGCAGGAAAGAGAATGGTAATGTTTAATCCCGCATACCTGTATTGTTATAGAGTGCCGACACAAAACCATGTCTCAGCGTACAACAAAAACAGTTTTGGGACCCTTAAGGGTCCCAGAAAGGGTTTGGACAAATTTTGTAGGCATGTAGGGTACATCTACAGTAAAGCATATGCACCACAATTTAATTGAAGTATCTCATTAGGAGAAGCTACAGTTTAGCAGTTATCTCAACCCTAGCCATGCTTTCACTCCTCAACTCGTTCGCCGAGCAATAAAGGCTAACCTCCACTGGTACTGGGTCATGATGCCATGTTGTGACATCAACTTCCAACGTCTTGGAGCCAGCGCCCAAAGCCTCTTCGATTTCTCCAATAGCCGCCAGGCCATTTAACCCCAGCGAGAGCTATTTAAGCAGCGTGCATTGCGAGCATTCTGTTTCAACCACAGTTTCGACAATCGTTCGCGCCAGACCACATGTACGCTTGCAAATGCACATGATGCACCCGTCGCCCTCATGCCTTCAGAACTGCTCCCAGTCTATGATCGCGTCGATGGCAGCTACAGTTTTGTCCATCGCGATTGCCGCAAACAGTTTTGTTTCGACTCGGTGCGCACATCGCCTGCGTGCGCACCGATAACTGCGTGGTCGTCGCCCATGATCACGCGTCAATAGCAGCCACAGTTTTGTCCGCAGCGGTTGCGGCAAACTAGTTTCGTTATGACTGTGAGCGCATGGCCCACGTGTCTTCACAACTGTAGTTGCCGTGCATGATCTCGACGATAGCAGCTGCAGTTTCTTCGGCAGCAGTTGCGGCAAACGAGTGTGGGCGCATCATCCGCATGTCTCACCCGTCTGTCTTCATAACTGTTTGGTTGCCGTCCATGATCTCATTGGTAGTGCCCGTGGTTTCGTCTGCTGTGGTTTCAGCCAACTAGTTTCGTTAAGACTGTGGGCCCATCGCCCACGTGTTTTCATAACTGAGGTTGCTGTCCATGATGTCGCCGATAGCGCCCGTGGTTTAGTCCGCCGCGGTTGCAGCAAACTAGTTTCCTTATGTGTGTGAACACATCGCCAGCGTGTCTTCATAACTGTGTGCTGCCATCCATGATCTCGTCGATAGCGCCCGTGGTTTCGTCCGCCGCGGTTGCGGCAAACTAGTTTCCTTATGTGTGTGAGCGCATCGCCCACGTGTCTTCGTAACTGTGTGGTTGCCGTCCATGATCTCGCCGATAGCGCCCGCGGTTTCGTCCACAGCGGTTGCAGCAAACTAGTTTCGTATGACTGTGGGCGCATCTCCCACGTGTCTTCATAACTGTGTAGACTGCCGTCCATGATCTCGTCCGCCGCAGTTGCGGCAAACTAGTTTCCTTATGTGTGTGGACGCATCGCCAGCGTGTCTTCATAACTGTGTGGTTGCCGTCCATGATCTCGCCGATAGCGCCCGGGGTCTCGTCCGCAGCGGTTGCAGCAAACTAGTTTCGTATGACTGTGGGCGCATCTCCCACGTGTCTTCATAACTATGTAGACTGCCATCCATGATCTCGTCCGCCGCAGTTGCGGCAAACTAGTTTATGTGTGCGAGCGTATCGCCCACGTGTCTTCGTAACTGTGAGGTTGCTGTCCATGATCTCGCCGATAGCGCCCGTGGTTTCATCTGCAGCGGTTGCAGCAAACTAGTTTCGGTATGACTGTGGGCGCATCGCCAGCGTGTCTTAATAGCTGTGTGGTTACCGTCCATGATGGCGTCGATAGCGGCCACGGTTTGGAGGATGAGACTCAATCCAGTTTTAGGCTTTCAGTACAGTGAACAAATGAAAACGAAATATCACGAAAGTGTGACGGGTGCGCGTACTGCTTGTATTTTTGAATTATCCACTACAAATGACCTAATTTTATGCTGTTTTGGTACCAAGCTATCGTAAGCATTCTTTATTAAATTTGCCGTTAGAAAATAAGGCATGCCCAAGGCTGTTACTTTTTTACAATGGCAATCATCATCGAGAACATTATAAGCATTAAAAGCTCATACATGATACCACAGACCTCGCACAACAAGTTAATGTACGACGGCGTGACTACACACCTAGAACATAAGGTGTGTAGATTGAGGACTGAGAATTAAAACTTAAGCCAGTTATAATTAGCGCACAAAGTACACAGGAATGACTGCATACCCAGGAGCTCCAGAATGTGCCTAAGGTACCATAGAATGTAGTGTTCAGAGGGCCCCAACGCAACCTTTTCACAAATATGACAGTAGACTATTGTAAACTTGTAGACAATAAGGAACAGTTTCCCAATTATTGTAAAGCAGGCAGCCTAAACAGCGTGCTCACTGCAAGCCGCACTAGAGCTACCGAGGAAAAGTAGAGTCATATGATCCAACCTTCGACATAATAAGGACAGCAGGACCAGTGCTTCCAGTGATTGCACTCGTGGCCAATAAATATTGGCGAGTAAACTATAACTTTAGTACTATTGGCATTCTCACCTACTTCTCCCACTTTGTGGCTTCTATCATGTTTTCTCGCCTATTTACTCCAGTGGTCTTTCTAAAAACGACTACGGCAGAACCCATCTCACAATGCATCTCAACATTATAGCAATTAGCATTGAAGCAATGTAGCAACACACTGTATTGTGAATGTCAAAATGCATTATGTGTGAGGCCTGTAGACAGCCAGAATGCTTTCTCGCCCTTTCTGAAAATGCTGGGCCTGGCCGCCGTGAAGTGTGTGCATGGTGCGTGTCTAAATTTATATTCATACAAGATTGTCTGAATATACATTCCGCCCAGCACCAGAGAACTATTAAACAAATTTTTTTTTCCTATCATGGAAGAACAGCACATACCCAGTGAGCCAAATCCGCCTTTTTTTGTGTGTGTGTGCTGGCCTCTGCCGCACGCCGCTGGAAAGGTTTTGGATGGGTGCCAGGACTTCGCCTGAATTTGTGTACCTGCACCCATGTTGAGTGTGTGTCGGTTGTGTGTTTTGCGGATTGCAATTAATTAAAGGGACCCTGAAACGATTTTTACGATTTTGCACAAACGTACTGAGTCGTTAGAGTAGGTCCTTCTGCATTCACTGACGCATCTAAGCGCTCCACATAAAGCGTGTTATTATAAGGTTTTAAAAAGGTACATCGCTATCGATCGCAGCACGCCAATCGGCTGAGTTTTGTGACCAAGTGACGCGATTTGACCATAACACATCACTGGGCCAGCTATCCGATTGGCTGCCCAGGGTGTGTCAACGATAATTTTTCTAACATTAAGGTGAACAAATGTTGTTCGCAATAGTTTAGATGTTAGTTAATTTGTTTCTATAAAAAAAAGTAACAGAAAGAGAATGCACAAGGACATGTATCACTACACTAAAAGCACTTTCGGCCCACAGCAAGTGTCGTCTGCTTGCGTTAAAACGTGCTCGTGTTGACAAGAGCTGCGTGGTCAGTGTTGGTCTTGTTCTTTCGTTTCGCGAGCACCATGATTCGCCCTTGCGTTGTGGGCTGCAAACGTAACGATCGGCGACATGTCAAGCTGCCACATCGTGCCCCGCTACAAACGCAGCAGACGAGCGGAGTGGCTGCAGCGCATCGGACTGTCAAGATCCAAACGGCGCCAGCATCTACGCGTTTGCGGCCGTCACTTCACGTCGAAGGATTGACAGAATAGAGTTAAGCGTGTCCGGTATTCAAGTTAACACAAGCGCATGTGTACTGGCCGTTTTACCACGTTTTACGTGATGAATGGAGGCGCAAACTAAACTGCTTGCATGGTGCAGCCACCTGGCAGCACAGAGCTCAACCAAACACACAGCTAATATAGCAGTAACCAAGTTTTTTCTACTTTGCTGCTGGCTCAAATTTTCAGCAGGAGCGTAATCTAGAACACGTTGTCTTTTTAGTTTCAAATGTTTTACACTTGGTTACAGGAATATTAGCTCTGTATTTGGCTGGTTAAGCTCTGCGCCACCAGATGGCTGAACCGTGCATGCGCGATCAGGCTGCTCACGTACGTCTACGAAGCTCCATCACAGCGGTATGGATGGGCTTTAGTTTATGCCTCTGCCTATCCGTCAAAACACCAGCTTGCCTGTGGTTACCGGAATACCGGACACGCTCGGGCGCTGCGACAGAACGCTCGCAACGCACATGCTGATGCTTCGCTGGGGACGACGGACGGGCGGCTAGGGAGAGGTGGAGAGCCTTCGCACGCTGGCTCCAAGACAACCGGAAGTAGTCGACAACACGTCACAACACGACGTAGAGCCAGCGAAGGCAGAGCTCAGCCCCGATCACTAGGCGAATGAGTTGAGGAGGAAATGCATGGCTAGGGAGGAGGGTGACTTGTAATCGTCCGTAGCTCTTAATATGAGACGCTTCACTTAAATTGTGACGCGAATGTTTTACTGTAGCTGTACCCTACGAGTCTACAAAATTTGTCCCATCCATTTCAGGGACCCTTTAAGGGGGGACGCGGCTGTCGGTACCAACTTTCTTGTTTCTTGGTGGATGTCAATGAAAATTGGTACATAGAATAAGAATGGCTCTATGATGCTTTCATAAAAATTTCAAAGCGGTACCATGAAAACATTTTGCTAGACAAATTATTTCTTTCTTGAACCTCGTGGAGGGACTGGAGGATTTACAAAATCAAGTGAAAAGTTTGTTAAATACTGTATGCACAGCCAAATGTATGCAGAAGGGGATAGCGTTCTCGAAATAATTTTTTTTTTTTTCAACACTAAAATTTGTAGTTTATGTTTTCTCCAGTCCCAAACAAGGAACAAGGAACACTGCAAACAAGGAACCCTACTACGAATTCTTAAACACTAGGATAAAAAAGAAGAGCGCTATCCCCTAAAGTACGGTTCAGTGAGTCTGACAAAACAAACGCAATCAAAATGTGTAAAGTAGTTACCAAGATACCTGCTCCACGAGCTGAGCAACATGCCAAAAAAACTGTACTGAGAAAAAAGGTTCAAAGTTGTCAAAATTTAATAGGCACCAGGGTTATAGTCCTTTGTGTCCTTTGCGATGCGGCATCGCTTGACCATCTGACCTGATGGTCTGATGAGCTTTTGCAGCTTTCTTTTTCCGCATTGCATCTTTTTCGGCTGGGTTCCTGAACAGTTTCGCCAATACGCGCGGACGATGTTCCATCCGTGCTTGAGGTGCTCAGCTGCACGTCCGCGTCGCGCTGCATGCCACCGTCATTGTCACTGCTGAAGTCGCCGGAGCAAACTTTGTTTTAGAGATCGGTGGCTTCGACTTACGAGCACCAAATTGATGCGCAGTCTTGCGTTTCTTCTTGAACAATCGCCGGCCCATGATAACAGACGAGAGCCGTTCTCCAAGCTAAGAAGGGCTGAGCTTGACAACGTTTTTCGTTTCTCTAACAAGCGAGCGCCGGTCCGTTATCATAAGTGAGATACAATCTTAAACCACGCCGCGACGACTTGAAAAGACGCGAAATCGGCTCCTCAGCGCCGTCATAGCCACCGTAGCGGCGAGCAGACGACCTTTCCGCCGGTTGCTAAGGGCAACCGCCCGGGAGACCAATCCGGAGCCGCGTACAGTCACGTGGCGCGCGCTGCCGATCAGAAACCGCCGCGAGACCTTGAAACTTTTGCTTGCTGTGCGCTTGCTCTTGCAGCTGGCCGAGGCGCCAGATTTGAAGACGGAGAATCGCGCTATCCATAGACACCAAGATGGCGGCGCTAGGTTATGCGGTTGCGGAGATATCGCGGCTTGAAAAATGCCGTTTTTTCGCTATTTTCGAGAAACTCCTCGCCACCTTAGCTTCGATAAACATTTTTTACATCATTTCCGCGCGATTTTCCGTGACGAAATTTTGAAATAAAATAGAAAAGAAGTCATACAAACTGAAAATGCGATTTTCAAAAAATCGGTTTTTTGGCCAAATATCGCGATGCGAAAGCCGCGTCCCCCTTAAGGGCTTCTCCGGTGCAGCATGCCGTTCCTGGAAGCCATGTAGCTCTCACAACTACTGGGTTTTCGAAAAGGCGTGAGCGCGCCTGTGCTAACAGTGTGGCCGATAAAGGCACGCCGAGTTCAGTCTGCCAAAGAGGCAGCCTTGGAGTTTATCTCCGATTTCTGCACTTGCAGCTACCTTTTTTATTCCTTTACATATTCTTTAGACATATCGCATATTCAAGAAGCCTTCGAGCACAGCCTTGTTTACGAAAGTGGTGCAATTGTTTACCTTGACATCTACAGCCAGATTGTGGTTAGCTTCAAATATTGTGGATATGGTAAATCACCGATATGAAATAATGTCAAAACATAGCAAAACATACATATCTTCGCATATGAGCCACGTTGTTCCACCTTGAGAAAAGTCAATATGAGCGGCCGAGACCCTTATACAAAGGCGAATGTGAACCAGATAAACATATTACGGACTGTTATTAGCGATTCTCACTTTCTTTAACTTCATCATACTTATTCTTACTGTTTCACGTTCCATAAAGGATTATTAGAGACAACTATGCTCGCATAAGCGCTAATTTATAGGCCGTGTAAAGTTCTCTAGAGGAAGCGAACGCTGTTGGTAACTGAGCGAGGCAGTTGTTTATGCTGCTATACCGAATGCACCGCCTCGTTTCTCGTTTGACGTAGAGGTAACAGTGCATCTCTGGAATCAAGAAATTTGTAAGCATAAGAACACATACAGACCCACCCATCTACACAGTGAATGAAGCTGCCAGCCTACAGGAACGGTGACGTACAGATGTTGGCAGATGTTGGCGTGTCATCGTTTCCCACTTATTGTGTGCGCGCCGCGCGAAGTGAAGAGTAGTTATTTCAAATCGTTAAGATCAGAACTGAACTATAAAAGCAGTTTCTTTCATCCTAACTGCTTACCGTACTTTTCAGCTCAAGTTGCACAAACTCGACGGCTCCGCTAAGCCCAACCTTCATTGAACAGGATCAACATTGGCTTCATGTGTGTGCAACAAATGAAGCCCTCCCAAGCACTTGGCTGAAGTTTGTGCATTTCAACTTGAAAGCATGTTTGAACTCATTTTGGGTGCGATTAATTATATATACAAGCAAAGGTGCTGCGGATATCCCCGGCTGCCGATCGCGCTGGGATTGGTCGAATGAGGGTAGGCACGAAAGCACAACTCGCGCTCGTCTGTTGCATCGTTGTCAGCCTGCATGGTAGAGGTTCATTGAACCCCAGTAACCCAAGGTAACAAGACAGAGGTTCAAGTGACGCATACCCCGTGACCCAAGCAGCCCGCGAATGTACCACTTGGACCAAGCACTACCCAGTGACCCAAGTTGGCTTCAGCACAGCAGCCCGCGAATGTACCACTGGACCAAGCACTACCCAGTGACCCAAGTTGGCTTCAGCACAGCAGCCCGCGAATGTACCACTTGGACCAAGCACTACCCAGTGACCCAAGTTGGCTTCAGCACAGCAGCCCGCAAATGTACCACTTGGACCAAGCACTACCCAGTGACCCAAGTTGGCGGGAAAACATATGAAATTTTATTTTCCAGTAAAAACACTCATCACTTTCGGCTAACAGCTATACAAGTAGCTTGACTATGGCTCAGAAGAGCTTACAAGGCAGTAGCATGGAACTATTTAATAACGCAATTTATGTAGACAACAGTCTACATACACAACACAAAATACTTCTAATAGATCACATTGAATACCACCAAATATTATTCCTCCGATCAATTCACAGTAACATTCAAATGTCTACAGCCGTTTCCAAAAGTATTAAGTGTAAACACGGGAACCGTACATACACATGTTCTAGGAGGTCACACTGATTATGTCTAATACCACTATGATAAGTAACAGTAAAATTCCAATACCACAGCCGAGTCAAATATTAACGAAACTGCCACTTATTTAAGTCTGTATATACGTTTAGATCTAAAGTAAAAGGTTATATGCTAAATATGATGTCTGTAAATTATGCAAAAGAATGGTATCATCCAAGTGTATCAATTTCATGTGTTTACAACAATTTGATGACATTCTAGAGATGCCAGATTTTGTTGATGAAAATCGCATTACCTGTACCAAAGGGAAAGTGTAAATATGCGAATTCCAATATTTAACTCTTGGAAATGACATCTTGTTTTGGATAGTGAATCCATATTTCCATTAAGGCAAATATTCTTTCTGCAAAACAAGGAGCCTGTTTGCGTTCACATTATTCTTTTCGCGCTGCTGCTGTGCAACTCAACTTTCTGCTATCTTGCACTGGTTATAAAAATGCCTGTATTCCTGTACAGTAAAGTCAAAGCAGCTAGTTATTGCGGCTCTACTTCACCACTTGTCCGCATACATTTGCACCTTTGACTTCTTTTTCGATTCTCTGTCAAATAAAAGATTGTTAATAAGTTCAATTAAACAAGTTATGCCACTATGAGTGGCAGCGCAGTGGCGGGATCACCGTGTGGCTTCACACAAGTTGTTTCTTCGTGGTAACACTAAAAATGTAGCATTTCAGCACAAGGTTATTTTTGCACATTACGTCCATGAGATAGCTGTGAGTAATTTTCAATTATTTTAAGAACCAGCCTTATTACGTTTATTTGTGAAAATATTGGCCACTACCTTCCGTCAAGTTAACAAACCACGCTAAAGAGGGCATAATTAGCCATCAGCACTCAGCTTTATGACGTACTGTGCCTAGTGACTGAAATGTTACATGTGATCCTCCTGTAATGATCAATTTCCGTTTTCCTTTTATAGCAGATAAAGTACAAAAGCGCAAATATTTACTTACGAGGCAAAATGATTTCTGCATTGGGATATCCACATAATGGAAGGGCACCTCACGATGGTCACATAACAGCTAAGCGACAGTCATTATATATGAAAACACAAAGTTTTCTCTCAGCACGAGACGCACCTGCATGATTTGGAACTTACTCAAAGGTTATCGATTCTATCTGTTGCGTCTGTTGTCACTGAACTTTGTGTAATCGGATTGTATGCACGATACAACTCGGTTAGTACTTTATGGAAGGTAAGCAGGCACCAGCGATTACTCTGGAACCTTCGACGAATTATGTAGAAAAGCTGACACGCTTGACAAGCCGATGAAATTTTCAACGATCGCCGACTGTGCTCGCCGCTATCATTGTGCTTGGCTGTTTTTTGGGCCCAATAAAGAGTTAGTTTCGTGGTTCACGTTTTCGATACTGTGTGCTTTAGAGTCACTACATCCTGACAGTATAAACACAAGGCAATTTGCTGTTAGGCAAAAAGCCAGGAGAGAGTAAACCTTATGGTTCAATAGCACACTGTACCCCCCATGTGAGAGATAAGCTTATCACAGATGGAAACTTGCTGCAAAAGCCCTTAAGTCCTTATTACTTCCTTGAACTAAGTAGTAACATTAAAAAAAGGAAGAAAGTGCCAAACAATTCGATGTTTTTTTGTTTGTTTTTTTGTTGTGTTTTTTGGTATGCATGAAACCAGTGCTTTCAGTGTCAGAGACAATGGGTGGGGTGACAAGTTTTGCTGTATCTTTTCAGAAAGACAGCACGAGAACATAATTTTTAATGCCAAATGTTCCACTGAATTGCACATCTCATTAGGCAGAAAACAAACACTCAAATGTTACGAAAAAAATGCATTTCGACTTGGCATCATACTTTAATGTGATACAGACATGGTGAGACTGGCGGCCAAATAAAAAATTGAAACAAATCCCTGCCTACTTATTTAATGAGTGAAATAATGAACTGGCGCCCTCTCACACAAGGAGTTCTTCGCCTTGGTGAACCCAAATCAAGTTAACTTTGGTGTTTACTGTAAGACATTTTGCAGCACAAATATTCAGAAAAGGAAAAACCAGTGAACGGAAAGAGCAGACAGAAAGACGGGAGCTACACTCACAGCGTTTATTCCGAGGCAAACCATGCTAAATAATAATATTATATATATATCATATAAATATATACACACATACACAGTGAAAAAAGAGAGGCGGAGAAGTGGCGCATGCCAACCGAAAACTTATCGCATCATTTAAAAAATTG
The DNA here is from genome assembly GCF_013339745.2 of Dermacentor silvarum. Classification (NCBI taxonomy): domain Eukaryota; kingdom Metazoa; phylum Arthropoda; class Arachnida; order Ixodida; family Ixodidae; genus Dermacentor; species Dermacentor silvarum. Next base: position 87,872 of record NW_023606180.1, read on the forward strand.
GTTTAGCTGACACATTCTTGACCACTGACTCGAACATGAAAAGCTTCTAACAGTTCCTGTGCTTTTGCGCAGCATCCTCACATCAGAAAACCCCAGTCCACTTAGGCAAGACCGACAATGTGGTGAAAGATACGCACACAAATCCTTCCTTAAACTGTTTGCATGCTCCCTCCTTCAGCCGCTGGCCCAGCAACCAGTTTGCCCGACGTAGGTTGTACGACAGCTTAGTGGAATTTTATATACCACTCCAGTGGGACACTGCACATACAACGCAATTCAATGCGCACCTTTGCACAGTGCATCCCGTGATTCGGAGACAGAGACGGCCACATTGTTTGGAGTGGGAAAAAGTCATCCTTCTCTCCCCTTCAAGACTCCAATAAGTACTTTTATGACTTCCATCATTCTCTACCCCTCAAAACGCGAACAAATACTTTTATGACTTACATCATTCTCTCCCCCTCAAAACTCAAATACCTTCCTTTGACTTCTATCATTCTCTCTCTTCAAGACTCTAATAAGTGCTTTTGATTGACTGACTGATTAATTGAAGTTTTCTTTCTTTTCAATAGAAAGAAAGTGGAGCGAAAGCTAAGGGCACAAAGCCTGACAAGGGCTCTTGCTCCAGTCAGCATTACTAGCGGAGCAAGTGCACCTAAGTGCAATGCAATTTGAGAGCAATGTAACTCAAACTGCATTCAGGCACACATGTAAATGTAATCGAAAAGTAATTGTAGCACATTATTCAAAGACTAATTAGATACACATATTTTACAAATAATAAACAACAGTGCATTCACATGCACAATGGCATTGAAACAAAGAAGAAAAAACATAGAAGTTCCTAAAGAAATGTAAAAGAAACCCTCAATCATGTACAATTTCACATTCTAACATCAATTTTCTAAGATGCCTTTTTTATTTAAACATTCCATAAAATAAATTTGCTCCTTTAGTCCATTTAGCATTGTAACTTGGTAGTTTATACGCTGTTTACCATAATTAGTTCTAGTTTGGGGTGTCCTTACGATGTCTCTGCACAGGCAATACTGTGTTGAGGATTTAGGTATCGCAACTTGATTAGTTCTAATTTAGGGTGTCCTTACGATGTCTCTGCACCGACACATCGTAAGTACTATATTTTAAGTATGTATTTACTCGCGTAATGAACGCACTCGCATAATGAATGCACCCCCAACTTTAGTCGTCAAAATTGATTTTTTGTTTCTCCTGCGTAATAAACGCACCTGACTTTCTGCATGAAGAAGGAGAGACACATTACGATTCAGCTCAGATATGGCGTCCAGCGAGTGCAACTGTATCGGATGCCATATAAGACGCCAAATCGTACCGTGTGTCTACTACTTTATTGCGATAGCAATCATATGGACACTCCAGGCGATTTTTGCCGTCAGCGTCGACGATCGCGGCTATCTCCCGCGTTCGAAGGGATGAAAGCGGGAGGAAACGCGCCGTATTTCGTCACACGCATGGCACCGGTACGAGCACAGGAAGGGAGCAGCAACTGCACATTGGCCGGCCGCGCGCGCCCTATCTGAAAGCGATCTGCGTCGGGAGACGAGTCTAGGTGCGACGGCGACTTACACTGTGTACGTGCTTTCGTTATCGCCGCTCAGTTTGCGTTTGAAGCGATCAGGGCACGAAGGTCATTCGCTCGCTGTTGCTGCGCGCTTCCTCACGCTAGCATTTCGACAGCGAGTGTCCGCGGTCATCGAGTGTGATTGGTTCATGTTGTCTGTGCGCGGTGACACCATGCTGGTTAAATTACTTTGCAAGTTTATACGGGCGATAAAACTACTATCCTCGCTTCGTATAGCTGTCTACGCATTCCTATCGCAACGATGGTTCGCCTTTCCGCCGAAACTACAACTTTTTAGAGGTAGCACGGAAAAAAAATCGCTCAAAATTTTGCCCCGCATAAAACGCAACCCCAAGCTTGCGCATATTTTTCGCGAAAAAAAAAGTATTCATTATGCGAGTAAATAATACGGTACGTACTATATTTAGGCATCGCGAGTTATATATTTTACTATTTTAACATGCTGTAGTACTTTGAAAGTATATGCCTGAGCTACTTAAGTATTTCAAGTCTTTAAGCTCAAGTCTTGTGGTCAGACACGATAGTTTTCAAAATTGACAGAAGTTTCAGCAATAGAGTTATTTAGATAAATTTGGTTGCTTGTTGCGCCCCATACTAAGCAGCAGTATTGATAACCTGGAATAATAATAGCAAATCTAGCATGGCTCAAAGACAAGTAAGCCAATTGTCTAAGATCAAACTCGCTTGGCAAGGTTATGCCGGCAAATGTTTAGGTTCAGCGATCGCTGAGGAGAGATCGCTGAAGGAGAACAACATTCTGCAACATGTTCTTCTTCATGTTCATACATTGATGAGAATCGCACGGCCCTTACACACTTAAGTTAATGCATGGCCAATGTGCAGTATTATTGTCTAAAACCTCGAGTAACCACACCCACAGCGGTTAAGGCCCATTCTAATTAGCTTTGTAAGATTAAAAACCAAATTTTGTGAAGAGCAATGTGAAGTCTGTTTCTTTTGACACATCAATCATAGTATATGACCAGCGCGAGTGAAGACCACCGCTGATGATTCAACATGATCACAAAGCCCAACAGGCCTTACAGATAATTTCGACCACATATGTAAAGCTTTTAAATAACAATGGGTTATAAAGCCGTTTTTGGAATAACTTTCCAATATTGGAATCCTTTCAATATTTCAATATTCAAATGGCAAGTCAACATTAAAGAAAAAGTCAGTGGTCGCTAAATTTAAAATTGTTAAACAGATGGAAAAGTAATTAAATCTAGCGACAAAATTCGCTAAATGCAACAGTGGTTCTTGCACATTTCCCCCCAAATGCATGTACAGCAATATACTCTCTGTTAGAATGAAGCTGAAGTGGCATTGAAATTACTTTGTTATATCGATCATTGCCTTCACTGCAATATTGACCTTTTCGCAGCGATACCGCGGGCGCTGCCATGTTTGATCACGTGGTGACGCGTCCATTGCTGCCTCAACTGCCCCAATGCCTCCATTGTTTACAATGGTAGTGTATGACGCTGGCATGGCTAGAAAACCTCTGTTTTCAAAGATATCGTAGACGGTGGACTAGGTGGACGACACGAAGCTTTGATCACGCTTCAGAGAACATGCAAAAGCACTTTCGGAGCTGATTAGCTATGTCCAAACGGAGCAAGCAGCGTATATGGTGCGTGTTCTAAAAGCGGGGCTAAAATATGTATTCCAAGCTATCCAAACATTTGTATTCCAGCTATCCAAATCAGTCAGGATAGTGTGTTTTGCTCTGTTCTCAGTCGGCAAACATTTTGAAGCAGTGGCGTGTCAGTTTCTGACTCAGTGAAGTTCCTCGGGGCTGGCCACTATCTGATTATTTCTGCCTAACCACTCGCGGGTGTGCTCAGTTCGATAGTTGGTTCTTGCTGCGAACAATGCTTGAAATGTAGCTGTTTGTACATGTAATACCTTGTAGCAAATATATATTACAGCTAGCAACTCGCTTACTCTTGTGGACCGCACGAAACATTCAGCTTCGACCATTCGTGCACCATAGTGTAGTCCGTCATTTATTGTGCGTTACAGTGCGCTATATTCAAGTGTGAGCCCATTCAATTATTCGATCGTCGGCGATAGAGGTGGGCATAAGTTTTCCTGCCATTTGGGACAGATGTGAGATAACGTGTGTGAAACTTACTATGACAGGAAGCGGCGCTATCCCTTTGGTCATGTTTAACGAGTGGTACTCACTCTTGCCAACGTTCTGGGGATGAAGCCCTTTCTTTGAAGGTTAGCGATACAAGGTGGCGGATGAGCAAATTTCTGTAGCCTCGAGGAAAGCCGTACATCACGAAGTGCCGGTAACACGTTCGGACAGTTGCAGCAGCGGTCCGCGAACTTGGCCACACAGATTCTTTCTATTCCTTAACTGCCAGTCACTATTTTTGCAGCCAACTATGCACGTCTTCAATCCGCTATGATTCAATATAGCTGATTGGAGCACAGTGTGTTAGCGAAAACTCAGTTGCATTTCCGACAGCTGATCGCGCAGAAGCAAGGTAGAAGCGGTAATGGTTCGTATTCGTGCATGGTCGCTGAGGAGAGGTATGGCGCGCGCCGTGAGCGCCATCATTTCTCTAAAACAGGGGTTCTCAAGTACGTTCATCCCAGGGAACCTGCTAAGCTCCATAAAGTGCCAAGGACCCCCGAATTAACCGAATGTCGAATTATCGAGGGTATCAAGAAAAAATAAACAAATGCTTCACTACGCCAACACGCTTTTATTACTCACTGATCGTGAAATCTTGTTTCTATTAGCACAAGACCAGTGCGGAAGCTGAATTCTCTTCATCTCATGACTGATTAGCGCTAGCTGCGGCGAAGGCGTCGCAACATCCTTCGCGGCGCGCGTTTTCACTGAGCCGCGCTTTCCACCAACGGGCGCACAATCCCGATTATTTTTTCGCCACTCAGCTGCTGGCCAACAAATTGTCCGTCCATCGCGATGTAGCGGTGATTTTTCTTCGACAGCTTGCACTGAGTCAAAGCGAATAACTGCTTGCGCAACCGCTGCGGACGAAACCGCGGCCCGCTATCGACGCGCTCATGGACGGCGACCGTGCAGTTCAGAAGGCAGGCGGCTGACGCATGCACCAAGTCAAAACGAAACACCTTTCGCTGCAAGAAGTGCGGACGAAACTGCGTCGCTATCGACGCTGCCATGGGAGGCGATCAGCAGTTGGGAAGGCACGCAGCCGACGCGCGCATGAGTGAAAACGAAACTACTATTTGCGCAACCGTGCGGACGAAACTGCGGTGGTTATCGACGCGATCAGAGATAGCGATACGCAGTACGGAGGCACGCGGCTAGCCGCCAAACGCGGTGTTACGCGCGGCGATATAAACGCAAGAGATAAAGGCTTTAAAGGCCTAATTAGGCACGAAGCGCTCGGCGTTGCTGTCAGTCACGTGCCGCGTACGTGCCGCTGAGGACACGGCGATGCGGTCTGGCGATTCGGTTGGACGCTACGCCGTTCTTGCTCTTCTGGCGGCGCATTTGCGGTGGTGCTCCGCGCATTTTTTTTTTATTTCCTCCAAACGTATATTTCAGTGCGCACGTTATCGGCACCTACCTATCTACAAATAGGAGAAAGGCGCATGGTGTAAGCTACGGCCTCTGAGATTCAAGTACGAAAGCTTAGGCGTGCTGCTCGTTCTCAGAGGTTGGATGGCTAAAAGCTGCTTGCTATTGATTACGCAGTTCGCGGCGTTGCTGTTACGCACTGTGATGTGCTTTTGGACACTGGGCATCGGTTAATGAAGGTTCTTTGGATAAAGCGCACCTCGTGTTCCCGTTTTAGACGCTTGTCAAGGCGGGACCAGGGAAAAATATATCAGTGGCTCGCGGAACCCGAGCATGGGCCTGCGGAACCCGTAGGTTCGCGGAACCCACTTTGAAGAGAACCCATGCTCTAAAACAAACTGGTCCGCAAAAAGGGTCAATATGCCCAATCGTGTGGACAACTTTAAATATATAAAAAGATGGCTTTGCGGCCCACGGAACTGCTACAGAGCCACGTATGTGACAAAAATTTTAATAAAAGAGCAACAAAATATTCTATGTGTGCAACACACAGTCTTAGCAACTGACACAACAGTAAGCTGAGGATTAAATTGATTCTTCTGCAATGACTTATCCAAAACAAATTGGCAACATGGTTGACAAGAACAGCTTGCATGCTGTGATGCAAACGAAGGTCGGGCACAACACACGGGCTCATCCGTTGCTCTCATTCCCCATGCCGGTTTGGCCAGCTCATGGCCTCCGAGATTGCACCCGTGCCGAAGTAACTCGGAGCCCATGCCAGAGAAGTGCAATGGCGAGAAAGGAGTGCGGCTTAAATGCAGGAGTTTTCAAGTGCCACACAATATGAATGCCGAACCTCATAGAAAGCAATATACTCTGCGCACAACTGTGCAGTATTTTTGGTTTCGGATACTAATCCTGCATTCATCAGGATAATTTCCTTTGTTAATATGAGGTTTTAAGAACATGAATCTCTATGGAGCTTTTAAGAGGAATTGAATTTACTTCATTATATATTGCTTATTCCATTATATTCAGTTTCGTTTTAACGAAACTTACAACCAAAACTTGGCCGAATTGCTGTTCACATGTTGATATCCCTTGTGTTGCCAAGTTTGAGTGTTTGCTTTTCAATGTGACCGACCGTTTAGCAGACAATGAAATTTTTCGATGGGACATGACTGCAGCTTGTCTAGAACACGGGTCTAACTGTATGACTGAAGCCCCCAGCAAGTCCACACTGCCACAACGTCTTTCTTTGCCCTAAGGCAGGATGGCCTAACAAAATCATGGCAGCCACTGGTGGAATGGAGGCAGACAGAGCTCTTATTTGAACAGGCACCGTTGGGCCAGGCAGTGCTGTATTCAAAAAAGGTGCACTCCTTCAAATGTGTATTTGCTGCCGTCCGCATATGGTGGCAACAGTACAATCAGTGCCACCTGCTCGGCATGCTCAGTTGTGGGAACACATACACAGCACCAGTGGAGCACTACTCACACATGCGAGCCAAGCACTTAGCTTGTGTGGCTTTCTTCTATTTTTGCATTTTCTGCACCACTGAAAAATGATCCCAAGCCACATGGACAGTCTTGAAGAATGCAATGTTCAAGTATGAATACTGCATAGGTACTAAATGTACCGCAGCGTGCTGCTGAGCACAATGGGATGCAAAAATGTGTGCATGCTTTTTCAAAAAATGCCCCTCACTGTGCTGGGGTCCATAATTGGTCCTCAGCAGCAGCAAGTGACAGTATTATCACAGGCTTACCAATCTTCCGCCACTGATGCACACAAGTGCATTCCCACAAAGACCTCCTCTAGGCTTTTAACTCTTTCGTTACCATGCCTATTCAGATTGATCACCGGTGATTGATGCTTTAAATTGCCGATTTCGACATGTTGGAGTAGTGTGTTATGCACTTAGTGCCACCCAGTGGTTAGTCCAGGCCCTCCACTTCAGCATGAGTTTAAATTTTCCTGCTCTGGTGTTGTTGTGATTTTTGGTGGCCTTTTTGCGAACTAATGTGCGTGTGTTGTAGTGAAAAGGGGCGTGGCTGTCACCCTTGAGAAAAAAGCGCGCCGCTCGCGATTCCGCAGCACTAACATCAAATTATTCTGATGGAAAGTCTCCAGCAAGTCAAGAATCAAATAATGATGTTGGCTTTGCCATCTGACAGTGCTGGCACCGATAAGTACGTTAAAGTGATGCCAGCTGTTCAATAGTGAGCTTTGGCTTGGGGTCCAAGTAGTTTTATTCCACAAAAGCGCATTTCTGAAGGTCCACCGCGTGTCCAACATGTGGACTTGGCATTTTCATCCAATTACAAAGATTTTTGGTTTTGCTTCACTTGCAAGATCCCGGGGCAAGGGGCGCTGCCGGTGTTTACTACGCATTTATCGAACGTCACTTCCATGGCAGCGGTGTCTCGCACGGCTGCACCGCAAAAAAAAGCGTCCGGCTATGAAATAAGCTGAACCTGCACTTGAATTTAGTGATGAGTATTTGAAACAGGTTTCCAACAATGACAGCAAACCAGATTCAAGCTCTGACGGCAACGATATTTTGAGTCAGCCTGGGACATCCGGGGCTGTTCACCGGCGAGTTTCGTTTACAACCTTGAGCGGTCTCCCATCTTGTGCACACTTATCTGCCGATCTTTGTGCACGAACTAAGAGCTACACTGATTATCTGCAGGGTGCGTAGTTTGCTTGGTCAGGATGTGCTGCCCCCGGCAGCAAAGAAAATTCACTTCACGCCAAGAAGGCCGCCCTGAACACACATTTGCCCAGCACTACCGAGCAGCGCAAGCTAGTTTAACATGGCACGGGATTTCTTTCTGCTTTTCTTCACTGCGGAGGCGATAAAGACCCTCAGGAAACAAGCAAATATGCTTGGATGCATATACTGGAGTTGCCCAGCTACGCCAAGAGCGATGGGTCCTGGAAAGAGGCGGCTCCAGACGAACTGGTGAAGTTTATTGGACTTTTCATCGGACCATCTTCAGAAGATGCGAAAAGGCGAAACTGCAAAATGTGTTACGGAGGGCCACAAAGTTGAATAAGAACAAATGTTTTGTGCAAAAAATGCGGAGTGCACCTACACTTCACAAGAGCCAGGAAATACTTCGCCGCATGGCACAAATGAAGAAGCAGTTCCTGGTCCTAGTTTCTTTTTTTGGTATCCAAAGAACGGTGGTGTACTCAATATTTATTTTTTGAGACATATTCCTGGGTCATATATTTTTCAAATGTATATTCTGAATTTCCTTTGATAATTATGGTTCTGTAGATATGTTTCTTTATTGTTGCATTTATCAACTGGCAACAAAAATGGTGTTAGAATTTTTATGGTTACCTACTAAATTTTTTTGCTCTGCTAAGTATGTTTTTGGAAAGAGCCTTTCATTATGTACAATTTGCTATGCTGCAGCATGTGCGGGAATATTATTTGCAGTGGCAAAAATGTTTTCCCTGAAACCTATAAAAACGGCACTTTTCGTGCGATAACGAATCAGTTAATCACCCACCACTTCAAAGCCTCTGTGTCATAACTGAAAAATTGCACCGCTCACCAAGTCAAAACAAAAAAATTAGCTGTGGCTTAACTCAGTTATGCCTGGGTGCGCATAGCGAGAGGTACGGTTAATCTTATTGTTTAGCTTGGATCTCTCTACGGTTGCATCTTTATCGTTTAGCTTCGTACGTCTTGTGGGTTCTTGGTGTCTCACAGGAGACCAACCACCGCGGGTTCGAGCTTAGCGAGCCACAGGGCCGCGTCAGCCGTCGCCTCCAGCACCGCTCGCGCGCGAGCTCAGAGGCCGCAAGGGGCTACCGAGCGACGCACGCCAAAAACACAGTAAAGCCCTGAGTTGACGGAAACCATTTACTGAAACCGTCGGCACCAGCATTGCACAAACGCCCGCGCGGCGGGGAGCCAAAGGGGTCCCCCGCACCAGGGCGAAAATACAATAACAGGCGCCTATAGCACGTCGCGGCGAGAGCACAGGCTCAAGCTGGGACACGCCGCTAGGAAAAGTCCCGGCGGCTATGCTACTTGCTCTGGCGATAACCAATGGGTCAACTCGCGAGAGCACGGGCAATATCCTTCAGCTTAGGCTTTCGGCAAGTGCGGCTCGGCGGGGTACGACCTCGCGCGAGCACTAATGGCACCGCTCGTCGGCTTAGCGTCGGGAAAGGATCAGCACAAAGTACGCGCTCCCCGCACGGGCAAAGGCACCGTGCGCGAGCTCCAGTCCTAGTCACAAAGGTGTCGGCAGACGAGAGGAAAGCATGAACGTACCGTGCACTGGTCCCGGAGAGAAGTCCCGAGCCACGCTCCGCCGCTAGCAGCCCAAACGCGCGGCCGCGTGACATCAGCGCCCCGCCCTCACCGCCAACCGCCGCGTGCGCAGCGCCACCGTGGGAACCGGTTTAGGCGGCGCAGGCGAGCGGGGAACGAAAGCGAGGGATGGCAGAGCCCGCGCAATGGCACCGGCGCCTCCCTCAATCCCCACAGTCTGAGTGTTTAGGTTTGGTTGTTACCTCTCGTTAAGTTATGATTACATTAAGACTAGACATTTTTAAAGTGTTACGCATTTATTTTCAAAGTCTTCATCTTGTTGTTTCTCCATTGCCTTTGTACAAAGACGGCCCAAATTATCGGTGAGGCGGGAGGACAAGGGGTTGTCGTCCAGTGACTTGAACACGTTTCGGGCGCTATCCTCATCTGAATCCACTCGCCTGGCCGCTTCGTACATACAACGCTTCTCGAGGCGTGCAGCTCGTTCTTCCTCCGTCTCCCCGGCTCACTGCCTCCTCTTGGTTTCGTTCCGACGACGAAGCCTGGCTTCTTTCAGTCTCTCCAACTCACTTTCCATATCTGCCGACAAATCCCACCGAGCCGCCCTTTCTATATGTACGATGCAACACCGGCTCCTCCTCTGTTGTTGCAACACAGTTTCACCGGCTCCTCCTCTGACGTCATGCCAGATGGCGCGGCGAGCGGCGGTTGCTAGGGAACGGCTCAGCTCGCGGTGCGGCCACCGGCCACAGCAAAACGGCAAGAATACGGCCAATGTAGCTCTCGCTACAAAAACGTTGACGTTACATACAGAACTTGTGTTCATAACCGTTAATGAGGGTTCCATATGGAAGCCAACATATCCGAGTCGTCTTTTTTTTTTTTTAAATATCAGTGGCCTAATTTTTAAATTATGTTTTTACAGGCGGTCTTCTGTCAAATTCTGTCATAGCAGCAACTATTCAGGTCCAGCAGAAAGTGCCATGGTCTGTTGTTGCTTTCTTAGCACAGAACAGTGTATTTCTTTTGACCTCACCCTTTGCAATGCATTTCATACCCAGTTTACTTGAGCCGATATGAGTATAATAGTATAATGAGTATAATATGAACGTGATTATTAATAAGCACAAGCATTTATATTAATGGCATGAGAGCGCAGTTTGTAAATGAAGTCAGCCAGTACTTACTGTATTTACTTGATTGTAACGAGACTTTCTTTTCCCAAGATTTTCATTGCTTGAAGTTGACCTTCGCGTTACATTCGAATAACGGCAAAATTGACCATTTAAAGAATTCTAAATCGTGCGGTTTCTAGCATTATGTTGGCAACCTGTACCTTTACGTCTCGCTCCCATCCATAAGCAAGTAAACCGAAGTCAAAACTTGTTGTTTGACAACTGAATCGATGCCTCTTTCACTGTGTTTGTGACTGGCGATACGGTTGTGGCGCTGCAGCACTCAGCGGCCCTTCACACTTCAACTCCGTTCATTCGAGACATTATGGCACGCAGCGTGTTCAGTACGACGCCTGCTTCAAGAGACGAGCAATTTTGATGACTGAGGAGCTGGGAAACTCTGCCGCGGGGGTTAGCGGATGTCACGGCAAGCAAGTCCTCTGCAAGTGCGAGGCTCATCGGAAGGGCTTTCGTAGACCTCGTTGTGGCCTGGTATAGCCATTAAGATGAAATGGTTCTGCGGTCTTTTAAGAAGAGCACAATCTCAAACAAGCTCAACGGCACAGCAGGTGACTTGATTTCGGAGGTGGATAGCAACAAGGGGAGGTATGCTCAGGCGATCACTTTCGGAGATATCGCAAGACTCAGCCTGTCTCAGCACCAAAGCTGTCGAAGGATACGACCGACAACGCTCTTAGCGTTGTCCATCGAGCTTTGTGTGAGCTTGGCACAGCGCCAGAAACACTGTCACGAATGTGTTCAGTGGCAAAGATAGCAAGCTTGGCACAGTGCCAGAAACACTGTGACGGATGCATTCAGTGCCGTAGATAGCAAGCTTGGCACAGCGCCAGAAACACTGTCGCAGACGTGCTCAATGGCGAAGCGTGCAAGCTTGGCCCAGCACCAGAAACACTGTCGCAGACGTGTTCAGTGGCAAAGGCAGCTTGGCCCAGCACCAGAAACACTGTCACGGATGTGCTCAGTGGCTAGGATAGCAAGCTTGGCACAGTGACAGAAACAATGTCACGGATGCATTCAGTGCCCACGATAGCGAGCTTGGCACAGCGCCAGAAACAATGTCACGAATGCATTCAGTTCCCACGATAGCGAGCTTGGCACAGCGCCAGAAACACTGTCACAGACACGTTCAGTGGCGAAGCTAGCGAGCTTGGCACAGCACCAGAAACACTGTCACGGACACATTCAGTGGCGAAGGCAGCGAGCTTGGCACAGTGCTAAAACACTGTCGTGAATGTGTTCAGTGGCGAAGATAGCAAGCTTGGCACAGTGCCAGAAACACTGTCGTGGATGCGTTCAGTGGCGATGATAGCAAGCTTGGCACAGCACCAGAAACACTGTCGCGGATGCGTTCAGTGGCGAAGACAGCGAGCTTGGCCCAGCACCAGAAACACTGTCGCGGACATGCTCAGTGGCGAAGTTATTGAGCTTGGCACAGCACCAGAAACACTGTCACGGAAACGTTCAGTGGCGAAGGCAGCGAGCTCGGCACAGTGCCAAAAACACTATCGCGGACACGTTCAGTGCCGAAGATAGCGAGCTTCGCACAGCGCCAGAAACAGTCTCGCACGCGTTCGGTGCCGAAGATATTCGAGCTTCGCACAGCGCCAGAAACAGTCTCGCACGCGTTCGGTGCCGAAGATATTCGAGCTTGGCACAGCGGCAGGAACACTGTCGTAGACATGTTCAGTGCCGAACCACACAAAATTTCACAAAAGTGACACTATCTGCAAAGTCATCGCTCAAGAATACCACTTAAACAAAGCTCTGCCTTCTCCTGAGACAATGATGAGTGAAGAGAACTTGTTTCTGAACTGTGATTGCTTGAAAGATTGCTTTTTTTTCCCATTCATCTCACGTTACACTGTTATTTTTTTTTTGTATTTCAGTTTTTTTTAATGTAGCTTGACTGCAATGTCACCCGTCGCGTTACGTTCGAGTAAATACGGAAAGTATAACCTTTGTACTGAGCACCAGTTTGCCAAATACTTACTTTCCATGAAAGGCATTGCTGTTTTTAGTGCTCCATTTTTCCATAACATGGAAACATAGCAACCAGGACACCAAAGCATTCCGCTGCAGATGACAACTTATTTCTCAAGACTGGCACAGAGTTCCTTTCAAAATGTTATGCTCAGAGTATTTAAAGCAAACAGTCTCTAAATTTTTATCCTAATGCTTTCATGATCAAGGCAATCCTATATGATAACCCTCTTTGAGACCAGCCCATGCAGCTTAGTGCTCAATGTTCGCGGGCCCCTACCTATGCCATATAGTTTTCATGATACACCAAAGTGCCATAACTGTACAAAGTACGTCTGGCATGCGTGTGACCTTGATTCTCTGGCAGGAAGCAGGGTTTCAACAAGAGGAAGGGCTTTCGTTTAAATTCATGCAACGGTTTCATACATTGCAGACCCAATCATGACCCGGGCTTGTCTGGTGAGGGGCTTTTTAGTAATACAGTAGAAACCCATTGATACATTTTTCAAGGGACTACGGGAAAGAAACATTACAGCTGGGAAAACAGTGAGGAAGGCCACAGATCACCACAGCAACGTCAGTAAAGGATCTGAATGGCTGCCAGCCGAGTTATTAGATGCCTTGGGATTCGTACTATGAGCAGGGACGGCGTGCCCGCACATGCATAATGGACACGTACGATGTTCGTGACAGTGGCCCCTTTCCACTTTGATATGCTTCACCACATAGCACAGCTTTATTGCAGCAAAACTAAAGAAAACCGGCTATTATGCAATGCATATAATACTCTTTCCGATGACAAATAAATGTAGCCATATGCTCAGAAGATTTGGCCCAATGTGCGTGGTTCCCAATAGATTTTAACTGATGCACACTTCTTCGGGTGCTTCACCAACTGCTCTGCACACGTTTCCCGATATCGTTGTCTGGCATGTTGTCTGCCTCGTGAAACATCAGCTGCTTGTTGCAATTTATCGGTCGCTTGTTGCAATGCATTGGTCCCTTGTTACAACTTAACGCATGGTTGTTGCAACTTACCAGACGCTTTTTGCAACATTTACATTTACTGTCCTCGCAGCAACGTGCAAGAGCAAACTTCCTTCTGCACCGCCAAAGTTTACATGACCGCAGCGTTCAAATGCAACCGAAGCTGCGAGAACATTGCAGAATAGCGACGGATGAAATGGGAACATATACATGGGAGTCAATGGGATTCAAATCAGGACAACGGAAACTCAACATAGTAGCCGGAAAAACGCAAGAGCAAGGAACATATCAACAGGGCCCAAAGAAGAGCAACATGAGTGGTGCTCCTCCAACAGTGTGGCCGAACACATCACAGTGCCTTGTCGCACCTGAATTGAGCATCATGCCCAGCTGTGACCATTCAAGAATGTAGCAAGTCGAAGCGTACCTTTGCAAGGCTGGCTGTGAATAAGACACATTCGTAGGCATCGCCGACTCGCTGCAAAAACTCGTCCACGTAAGGCCTCTTGAGGACATAAACCTGGTGCACTGTGCCGTCAATTTCCACAGGCACCACGAAGTCAGCATTGCTGATGGGCTTGAATGAGCTATGGACCAATGTCTCGTCTAGGTCAATGATGAGGCAGATCTTGTGCATGTCCTGATGCCGCACAGGTGGCAGCAGGAACTTGCCCTGCAGCTGAAACATCAGATTACTTCATTCACAACCCTGAACATATTGGAACAAGAGAGCAGTACTGCCTCGAGGTGGTGGTGGGAACAACACAGTCTTTCACATCATATCTGCTACCCTAAAGTGACACATGGCACAACAACACAAGCTCAAAAGCAATATTAAATGACAGTCATACAAAGAAACTACACAAGACATTATTCAGGGCACAAGAACAATTCTAAAGACAAATACACTAAAATATAACAAGCTCAATCACCAGGCTCACATACTATGAAGTCACACATGAAAGGCACTCGCATGAATAATTCGGAATGGCACTATAAAAAGCTGTGCAAAGATAGAGCGAAGGCATCAAACATTGAAAATCCAGTCCCTTGAATAGAAGTACACACACAAGGGGCACATGACAGTACTGCATGGGGACATACCCAATGGGCAAACATGAAATTAAGGACACAGTACAGCCATTACAATGTGTACCCAACCACACAGTGTGCATCACTTTCAAAAAATGCAAGAACATCACATGACAAAGAACTGTTTTAAAGGACAACTGCAACTACATTTTGGGCCTAGATTCAGAACAATTTTCATGCAACATTTTACGTGTGAAAAACGAGTGGATGCGTCACGAAAGGCTCATAATCACACGACTCCACAGCAGCATGACCTTAGGCACCACGCTGAAAAATCTGGCATGATGTTTACATCATAGCTGCTAACCACCAGGTGCATGCATTGTCTGCTAATAAGGATTACCAGCCCTGCAGCTGTGCCAAGATTGTTTCAGAAATGTATAGTACCCTCGCTAACCGAAAACGTTTTTCCACTGGATTCCAGATATCCCAAATCTCTACTTGCGAAAATAGCACGGAAGAGGCAACAGCATTGCCTGCACCCAGTGGCAGCTCGCTAGCAAAGCCAGACGCCGCCTTGAATCACACTCGCCTGTTTCCCCTTATTTCTATCACAACTTGCGCGCACATGCTCGGCTGCCACTTTGTTGTGACCTCATGCAGTAGCGGTAAGCTGGGAGCCATAGTCTATTTTAATTAACACCAAAGTGTCTTATGCCGGGCTCTAGCAAAAATCTGTCCCATGTACAAATACCATGCAATCATCATCACACAAATCCGTGAGATGGCGATACTTTCCCGTTTTGTTCCTACCTAGTGGTTAGGAAAGTATGGATAGATAGGTTATACAGGTTTGCGTTTTTAAAGGAACTGTGCTCTTGATGACGTATATTTGTTTCAATGAAGACATTTAGGTATCATTTGGTTTATCCTAAGTGATTCTGAAAAAGAAAGATGGCGGCAGCCTGGACACCTATGATGGTAGTAACGATGATTGTGCTTGTGTTCCACCTCTATCAGCGTCTACGGGCAACGGCATTCCTGGCGCGTTCCTGGCAATGCTGTGCATTTTTAAAGGGACATTAAAGCAAAACAATAACTCAGTTTGAACTGATAAAAGTGTTCTTTGAAAACTGTTGTTAATTATGTGATAATAGCTTGATTATTAGAAGAGAAAATGAAGCTCAAAGTTTCATTTTTGAAAAGACTTAGTGTACGCTATACCATTGCATACGCTATAATATACCGGGTCGTCACTGCACACATGCAGAACGCTAAACGGCCCATAGCGTATAGCGTACATGCGCTATTTCTCAAATTTAACGTTACCGTCTTTGCATGGTTTACGTAGCTTACGCAAAACATGGCGGCGGTCCCGGCTGCTCGCTTCGAATTGAATTTGGCGTTGCTTTTGTACAATTAACTTCGTTCGTAGCAAATGACTGTGTAAACGACTTTCGCTTAGTCTCAGGCCACTCGACGACAGTCTTATGGACAACATTGTGGAGTTTTTGATTTCGCTTCTCGTTTCGAACAAGTCAAAGCCTAATGACAGAAACCTTCGAGATGTCAGCCCCATTTATCGGTGAAGTCGGGAAATAGGCACAACCGCGGCATATGGCCTCTGAGATTAGAAGATCTAGCAGGCCAACTGTAATAAACATGCGCTGCTTAGCATACGCTGTACAATAGCATATAGCGTACGCTATACTATGTCTAAATTCACGCCAAAACCCTAGCACCACACCCCAGTGTGACGTCATAGATTTCAAAGTATTTTTCGTATTTGGGTCCGCGCTGGCTCAGTAAAAATTCACAAAACTTGCCACATTCAGTGTTTGGCTCCTTCAGAACACAATGTAGTTAATCTTGACTGCTAAAGAATTAACTTGGCCCTAGCAGATGCTGTAAATATTGATGTGGTCATGGTGGGCTGGTGCAGGAACTTCAAGGGAGCATCGCCACCTGTCTTTTGTGTTTTTCGTTTTTTTCTGGCTTACCAAGCATCTTCTCGCAATAAGAGTAGTGTTTTTGGTGTTGTGAAAGGGTAATTTACTTATACAGAAGAAATCATTTTTCTCTTTACTGTCCTTTTTGGAAAACGTCTGTTGAATAAATTTCTCTTTCATGGAATCTTTTTTTAAGGCGATACCCGCTAACTGTCATCGCCTGGTGGCGCCGTGGCGGCTCAGCATTTCTATGGATGCCCGCTATGGAGCTCTAACAACGCAGTTTCACCACACACGCACTCACCGTAATGTTGGATATACCCTTATAGCATAACCACTTATACATTAGAACCAGCTATAGCGCGGCCTTTTCCGATTCCCGTTTACTCTTCCATAGAACTCCATATACCGTATTTACTCGCGTAATGAACGCACTCTCCTCTCTCACCCCCAACTTTAGTCGTCAAAATTTTTATTTTGTTTTCTCCCGCGTAATAAACGCTCCCTGAACTTTCAGCTGTGAAGTAGGAGAGACACAGTATGATTCGGCGTCTGATATGGCGTCCGGCGGGTACGACTGTATCAAACACCGTATCGGATGCCAAATCGTACCGTGTGTCTACTACTTTTATTGCGATAGCAATCATATGGATACCCCAGGTGAATTTTTGCCGTTGGTGCCGACAATCGCGGCTCTATTTCCCGCGTTCGAGGGAGGAAAGCGGGGAGGAAACACGCCGTATTTTGTCGCGCGCACGGCGCCGATGGGAAGGGAGGGGAGGAGGCCATGCGAGACGAAATGCCGGTTATAATGTGACTTCCACGGGAAAATCCCGCACACAAGCGTGGTAGCGAGCGCGCTTCTCAACGAGGTGAAGGTGCACCACAGATGGGAGGAGAACCAGAGCAAACAATTGAATAAGGAACGAAAAAAAGAAGCGGTGACAGCAGTGGTGGTTGCTTGGGTAACGGAGAAACCTTTGCTTGGCTGCTTCTTAGCGACACGTTCTCCGCACTGAACGCAGATATTTTGCGGGCAACCTTGACTCCTGTCAGTTCAAGCGGTGTTCCGCAAATTTAGTTCTGAGCTTTTAGGCTTCATGTCCACATGCAAGCTTCTGCACTTCCTACCAGTACGCTCACATAGAAACTTCGTAGGTGTTCCCAGTAGTTGCCGCGGCTGATCACCCAAGAAACAAAACTTCACACACTCTGCTGTCAGTTCGCCTGTGCGCGATTTGCATGCCCAATCTGTATGTCATCGTCTACGGGTATGAACATATCAAAGGTGAGCTTCCCGCGACACCCCAGCCGGCTAGGCTTACCCAGCGCACTTCATCGGGAGTCTGCTACCAGAGTTGTGGTTTGCTGCTAAATAAACGAAACACATCACAGTGGCTATACAGCACTTGGAAAGCGAAAGAACCACCTTGACAACAAAAGGGAGGGCACCGGTGGAACGGGCAACACTCAAATGAAGGCAACCTGGTTTACGGTCGCTGTGTTTTCAACATCGCGTACACGTGAATCAGTCCAAGAAATGTAGGGAGACACTGGGCCTATTCGATTATCAGTCTCCGACAGTCCCGGACTGCTTGGGACTGCAGTCCTGCATTTGATTTTCTCAGACAGCTTCTGAAGCTCCGCCTAGCAGTCCGAGAGCTGCCAGAATTGCGTTCGTTTTTTACGGACCAGAAGTAACCGACTGTCCGCGGACTCTCAAAGCTGTCAGCAGATTTTTGCTCGGACCAGCACAAGCAGCTAGCGGACGATGGCTGTCTGAAAAAGATGTGCACGGCGTCTGCCACCATGTTGTGAAAGCTGCAATTTACTTCTGAGTACTTTGCGCGTTCCAGACGGCAAATATCGTGCACTCAGTTATCAGTCTGTTACATCAGTGCTGTCTGGGCCATCATGCGAGTTTTTCATGAGAAGTGCAATTGCTGCCGCATTAGTCATGTTTTTTCATACACAAGCACAGCTATCAGGCACAATGCTTGCTTTTCTTGATGTGTTTGGCGAAATCTGTCCGGCTCATTGCTGTGTATAGTAAACAGGTGGATTTCTCTTTTCAAGTACAGTGTAGACCGCTTATAACGTAAATCGCCGGGGTCGTGAATATCTGCACTATAAGCAGTACTGCACTATAACCAAAACGATTTTCAAGCCCTGCACGTATGCAAAACATGTAGACCAAGCAGCCGCGCGTATCCGAGAATCAAAGCGTGCGACTGGGAGTTTTGCATCCGTTTAAATTTACGAACGTTGAAAGGTTAATGTCCAAGTACCTACGATTTTTGCATGAAGCAGACAAAATTTTAAAAATAGTCTCAGTTTCGCCCGAAAGGTGAAGCATCAATTGCGATAGCAAATTAGTAGAGAGCTATAAGAAGTAGGGGCAGTAGTTTTATCGGCTGCATAAACTTGACACATTCGCTTACTAACTGAATTAACAAGCGTGGTAGTAACGCGCACAAGCAAACATGAATAGACTCGACGACCGCAGACAACCACTGTCAAGACGCGGGCGTGGGGAAACGCGGCCGCCGTAGCGAGCGAAGGTTCGTGCAGTATATCTCTTCAACGGAAACTGAGCGGCGTAAGCACAGCGCATACAAAGGTCGGTGCCGTGCAGAGATCGCTTTCAAGATACGGTGTGTGCGACAACACCGACAGCCGGCACAGGCGCGAACGCATTTGTTGGCAGAGTAGAAGCCGCCGCCCCCCCCCCTCCCTCCCTCGCTGCGCTGCCTTCCCGCTTTACGTTCGCTCTCCGTGAAGGCGCGCGTCCCCCGCGCGCTTTCACTCGCACACACGGCGCATGGCGACGATTTTATCGCTCTTGGACTCACGCTCCACGTCTCATGCTCCTCCTCCGCATCGCCCTCGTTGATTTCCTCCCCCATCGGTGGGTGCCCCTCGTTGAGAAGCGTGCTCGCTACTGCCCTTGTCGGCGAGATTTTCCCGTGGAAACCGCATTATAATCGGTACTTCGTCTCACACGGCTGCACTGTAAGTGGTATGCGTATGCATGGAGTGCTATGGGAAAATTAACGGGAGTCTGAAAAGACCCTACTATATCCGGTCCAGCACTATAAGCGGTTACGTTATAAGTGGTCTATACTGTATGAAGTTTGGGTATGTGGCTTTCTCTCACCGGTAGCTGCGGTGGTATAATCGGACCTTCCCCAGTTGTTGGTCACGCGTTGATATTATTATTGTAAAGTACGAGTGTTTGCTTTTTCACATGCACGATTAGTAGAGGGTGACATTGTGCGACAAATCGCACATGCGCTGTCCGAGACGCGCATCGCATGTAGTGGTGCAATAGGCCCTTTTGCAGACGAGACTCACAAGGTTCGAGGACCATGCAATACCGTATTTACTCGAATCTAGGGCGACTCCGATTCTAAGCCGACCCCCCAAAAGTTCGAAGTCCGAAAAAAAAAAAAAAAAACTTACCTCGAATGTAGGCCGAACGAAAAAGCGAGGACAGCATTCGCAAAATAAAACAGCATTTATTAAATTTGAACATGCCGAGCTCATTCTATGTCACCATCGCTGCTAGCCTCGTCGCTATCTTCCTTACTGCTGACATCTTCAAACAGCGCGCTATATTCAGAACCATCCAGCGCATTAGAGATGCTGCATTTTTGGAAGGAGCGCACGTTGCGGCGCACGCAAAAACCATCTCCCGTGGCCCCCTCCAACCACAGACCGATGCCGAAGTTCCGCCCGGCTTGAACGTTTGACGATGCGATGCCTCTACGGCTAGCACAACTACCGTATTTACTCGATTCTCACGCTCATCTCGATTGTAACGCGCACCCGTTTTCTGTGAGGAAAAAAAGTTCTTTACAGTACCGCGCACCTCATGCTTTCAAACAGAAATACAACTTTATGTCATTTGGAAAAATAGATTTTCTCCCGATGCACTGAAGTTGCGATGAATAAAAAAAGTCGCAGTTTCGCCTGAAAAGCGATGCATCGAATGCGATAGCAAATTAGTAGACCGCTATTAACAAGCACGGTGTCACGCGCGCACAAGCAAACATGAACACATCTCGCTCGTTGACCGCGGAAACGAACTGTCAGAACGCTGGAGACGGAGCGCACCTTCGTGCTAGCATGCGTCTCGCTTCAACGCGGCGAAAACACGGCGCGCGGCGGACTTTACCCGTCGCAGATTGCATTCAAGATAGGGCCAAGGCGATCGTATCGCCGTAGTGGATCGTCACAGATTACGTCCTGCTTCGGTCCACTGAAACCGTTCCGCATTGCTTTGCTGGCGAAAATCCTCTCCTTCTGTTTGCGCCAGTCCCGCTCGCAAGTTTCGGATTCTCCGAACGCCCGTGATGCGGCCCGATTTCCGTCCGTCTCCGCACAGATGATCACTTTCCTTTTAAATGCAGCATCATGATGAACTTGGTACTTCATGCTGATAGATAGAGCAGACGCTGAGAACGTGAAGACAGACGGTAGACTGTTGCCTAAGCACGTGTACTGCAGCACATGGAGGAAGCTTCCGCATGCTACGATAGCTAGGCTCGACGCGCGTCCGAGGCGGCCATTCTGAAATGCCGACGCAGATTTAGGGTCGTGTTGAAAGTGCGCGTTAGATTCGAGTAAATACAGTATTCGCTTAGAAAGCGGCACTATAGTGGCATCGCCCATTTGGTGCCATTACGATAACGCCACACCGCGCGCCGATGCTGCACCATACTATAGTGCCTAGAATATACTTAAGTATATTCTAGGCACTATAACCATACCGATACTACCGATACGACGCAGGTCAAAATGGCGACGTCGCTCGTGTACTTCAGCTGGCTACTGGCGCGGCTAGTAGCGGCTGCGATACTGACTTTTCTAGATGGCGCTAACTATGCACCATATTTATCAGTTTCAGTTAAAAACTGGCGCGTTTTTTAAAATCCTCGAATCTAAGCCGACCCTAGAGTTTCGTATGTGATTACTTGAAAAAAACTATCGGCCTAGATTCGAATAAATACTACGTAATTGCACTTCCTTGGCCTTATGAGTTACTTTCGCAGCATATGGGCGTGATACTCGCGCATGTTTCTTGCATGAATGGTAAATTGCATGTCCACATGCAAGCTTCTGCAGTTCCTACCAGTACGCTCACATATAAACTTGGTAGGCGTTTGCAGTAGTTGCCGCAGCTGATCACCCAAGAATGGTGAATGGTACGATTGCAATTTTTTTGCATTCGTGTACGAATTGCATGACGAATTGCATGCATGACAAACGCACTCTTCCGCAGCTTAGTTTCAGTTTTCGAAGTCAAATTGTCCGGAATTCATTACGATGCAGGAAGTAGCCGTGGCAGCTTATTGGATTTCTGGAACCAATTATGCTCGGATGACGGGCTTCAAATATTGCATTAGGATCAATCGTCTTGACTCAGGGCCAGACACGCTGTCTTGGCAGAGCAGCAGTAACGCCATTGCCCATAGATGCCGACTTGTCCAGTGCATGCGAAAGTGATCGAGAATATACCAGCAGCATTTTGGAAGATCTCCCCACATGGTCTATGCATGGCCAGCAGTCTTCTATTTGTGTGATTTCGCTCCTCTCCGGCTTTTACACAGCTTCAAAGGAATGGAGGTTTACTGCTCATTTACTACTCATTTCACCAAAGTGAAATTTCGTTGCAGTTGGCCTTTAAGTTGTTGGGTAGACAAGTTAACATTTATAACACAAACAGTAGTATGCAGTTCCAGTAAGAATTCTTACAAAATACAAACCCTGGAAAGTGGTCTTTGCATGGCCATACACATATACACTTTCACCAATGATATCACTATGGCAACAATCAATCTTGTACAAAATATGTGATTATTCAAAATGCTGACCATACATAAAATTTGATATCACATTTGTACTTAATTTCAAACAGTACACAAGTATTGAACATTTCTCTAACAGGATTCAACATGATGTGAATATAGAAAAATTTATAAAGTAATTGAAGCTTGCCATTTACAACAGTAACGATTTTAGCACCAAAAGCACAATCATTGAAAAACAAAGACGGGACACTTTAAACTGTTTATTTTTACAGACAGTTGGCTTTCTCTCAACACATGCAGACCTTGCATGTGCTCACACCTCGCTTCACACTAACTTGGATTTGTTCTAACGCCATTTCTGAATGAAAAATTCACTCATGGGTTGCTTTTATAAATGTTACCTTTTGATAAAAAATGCTTCCAGAATTGCACGAGCTACTTTGTTTTTGCTCCTTCCAAAGATCTCCGCAAGGCTTGGCTCACACCCACATGAAGTCACATTAAATGCACACCATCCTTATTCTTGACATTAAGCGCATGTTCCCTCGCTCGATCATTGATGCAATGGAACTCCTCCCACACATTAAGGGTACTTGTAGACCACCTCTATGGCACACTTGGTGTACCGCTGACAATCATTCCTCATAATGCACAACTAGGCCAGTTTGGTGCCGCAAAAACCATTGGTACACTATGCCAATTCGCAACCTTTTTAATACATTGAAGCGTCCCCCGATGTTGCGACGTCCTCGGTTTTATGACAGATTAGTGCAGTCCTGGCAAACTCCCCATAGAGAGAATGCATTAAAAACTTTGATTATACAACGCAAGATTACGCAAATCCAGTCTCATATGACGCGCAAAACTGCGAACCCAACGGCGGCTGTGTGAGAAGCACTGCCCACCTCCGTCAGAGCACCCAGCTCAGCCTGCTTTTTGAGCTCCCTACTTGCCTCCCTTTTCCATCCCTGGCCCCTTAACCATGCCCTCCTTCGGCACTTCATTGCCATCTCATAGGCACCGGGTGCGGAGGCATTTGGACCGGTGGCACCGCGAATGTAATGGTATGTGACAGCCAGGCGCTGCCGCCAGCTGTGATGGTTGATCACATCCCATCGTTTGTGTTTTGTGTTGGCGAAATACCCCGTGAAACAAAAGTGGCATTTTTGGGAGCACAAACAGTTATCCAAACATGATTGAAGCTGGGAAGGCCATTCAGTTTCATTGGTTTTCATCATGACCTAACCAGCTTGAACGATGCGCAGTCCGTAGGCAACAGTACGTGTACATTTCCGATGCTGCTCTGCTTTTGTCTAGTTGTTCGAACATAAATAAAGGAGCTTCATGTTCCAAGTAGACTGTGTGATTTTGTTTGGGCACCGACTGAACACGCGGAATTTGTACCCGTCATTTCACCATCCTCTCAGGGGTTTTCTTTTGGGGTATACTTTTCTTCCCAGCTCTGGCTGCGATTGGTGCACCACAGCCAGAACTAGCTGTATGAGGAGTGTGTTACCGTTCACCATGAGCGCTCTGCACAGAGCATTGATGGCGAACACTAACACAGTGACACATCTGCACTCGCCGACACAAGTGCATCAGACTATGGTTCTCGTTGTGCCAAACTGTGTGAAATAAATCAACACTGAAGATTAGGCCAGTTGCTAAGACATTAAAATTGACAAAGCATCACAAAAAAAAAAGGACCGAGAATGGAAACTTACCGACACATGTGCGATCAGCGAAGCAGCACAAAAAAACAAAACAAAAAATACAGACTTGCGTCTACCTTTGTCTGCCATTTTCGTGCTGCTTCGCCAATCTACATGCATTAAATACTACAATGTTAATGTGTAAAGCAAAATAACAAAATGCCAGAGTTCCACGTTTCAGCTTGTGCGGTGAGCTTTGTTTACTGTGTGCATTTGCATAGCAATTTGTAACTCATTTTCTGCTTTATATATATATGACCTGCCTCATACAAATAGCGACCTTTCTCAAGTGCATGCGCACAAAAATTCGTTTTACAGTCCGTCAGGCCTTGGAAACCACAGTGCAAAATCACTGGAAGCACCATGTGTGCCTTCGCCCTGTCCTCTGCATCACATGCCATTGCTCTTACAAATGCTGTTGGCAGTGCTGTTCACCAGCGCACTGCTGGCGCCTTGAGATTCTCGGCGTCTTTTTTTATTATTACCCAACCACGTTCCTCCATCTCTTCTTTCAGAGATAGTTTCACTTTCGTGTGACTCGGCATATATGGCCAACAGCGTTTCTGGCGCTCTGCAAAGCTCGCTATCTTCACAGTGCCAAGAGCAATGTCAGCTGTATACTTCGACATGTCCAGTACAGAGTCTCGCAAAAGTGAAACCATCTCCAAAAGTGATCACCCAAGAATACCGTCCCAGCATGTATGAAAAGCACGAAAGCATGTGTGAAATCCGAACCTATTAGCCACCGAAAGGCACGCAGATTATATTTGATATGTGTGTTCACGCATGTAGTTTGGAGCTTTCTGTCTACACGCAAGCATGCAAGAGTTCTCAAACGTCTGTCGTTGGGTTCCTGGTTTCGCGTGGTTCATCATATGGGACAGAACATATGAGGAGGTACTGCCTATGTTTACACTGCTAGCTGCCATCTCTTATGAGGACAACGCCACAGATGCTATCATGCCTGTGCCTACGTTTACGGATGTGCATCGACAACATTCATAGGTTCTTCTGTGCAGGCGACCGCCGTAGGTGACCTTCCGGATTTTGCTGCACTTGAAATAATGCTCTTGCTGCCTGGCTCAAAGATATTCTATAACAAACTGGCCTAATTTTTAAAATGTGTAGATAATAAAAAATGTTTTAGCATGTACACAGTACGCTATGTCCCTCTTATAGAGCATGACTGACAGCTGCACTTCAGTATTCTTTTCAGATTTACTTTTTGGGCTGTCTTGGTTTCCGAGTCCTGCAGTGTACTATCTTACAGTTTAAATTGAGCTTCTCGCAACTCTGTTGCCCGAAGCTGTGCATTATAGACATAATTTTGTTTGTCGAATTACATGACGACCGGATTCTCTTGCAGCCCCGAGAATGTCGTAGAATCCTGGTTTCACTGTATAAGGCTCCACTTCAGGCCATTATTTCGCCCTTTGGGCTTGCATCCTGCCACCTTTCCGCCCCCGCAGTCAATAATGAGGGAGGGAACCCGGCAGCTTTTAAACGCTAGACTTGCTCAATGAAACTGCACTCGATAAGATGTGGACATGCTTTCCAAAGTGCGGACTGTAAGCAAAGCACCACAATACGCTTTTTTACGGTTTTGAATGTACAAAACCGTAGGGTAACATATCCTTCTCTGCATGCGGAGTATTATCTCCAGCACACATGATCGTCATTAAGAGTTACTTTCACATCTAAAAACTGCAGCACTACATTGTCAAGCAGCTCATGCATGAATCTTAAGCCTTGTCCATGTTGCCGAAAGGCTTCTAAAATATTGTTCACTTTTTGTTCGCCATGTCATTCGGTTTGGTTAGAAGAATTATAAATTTTTCAACATATTTACTAACTTTTATAACCTCACCACTAGTAAAAACTCGCTTGAATGCCCTATCAACTCAAGAAAGAAAGGTACTGAAAATGAACAGGAGCCAACACAAGATCCAAGACATAGTATCACCTGTTGATGCAAATAGGTCTGATTGTCATACGACACAGAGGTAGAGGCAAAATAAGATTCTCGCAGGGTTAAAAAGTTATCCGTGTGCATGCCTATGGAATCTTGGAAGTCAACAATCCCATGTTCATCGATGCGAGCTCTCACTGATTCAAACAGAGCATCATGCGGCACAGGATAAAATAAATCCTCCAAGTCCAGTGAAAAAGGAAATTCTCTACTTTGGTTGCTTTGCAAGAGCTCAGCCACCTCATCGGAATTCTTGGTAAGAATCGCTAACGAATTCCACTTTTCTAGCAAAAAGCAGCAACTTCTTTACTAAGGTTGGCTGTTAGAGCAGGTCTCCTGAGGCACCAACGCATGACTCATTCTGGTGGTATGATATACTCAGAAAAACATTACAAATGTGCCAGTGCCTTTTTTGCTGATAGCCTGTGCAGCCAGTAAGGATAGTCTGTCTAGTTCGTTGTGCTGCATGTGCAGATGCTGCCATAACAATGCTATCTCAGTCTATGCCCTGCAAAGATGCCAAAAGCACCGGAGCTGATGCAGTTCAGTAAAATAATGCGTGTGGTCTTAGCTGTAGCACATGGCAGTGGCCATTACCACCTTGCATCTGCACCTGTGAAACTCTACTACAAGATGCTTTACTGGCGGCCAAGCAGCTTGAAGTGCTATTCCACCACCAGTGTTCACGCCAGCACTGGTGCACAACAGCTGCCCCATATCAGGCAATCTGGCCAAGTGTGTTGCCCACTGGAAATATTTAACGTCAGCGCCAACTTGTTATTACGTCGGTGTCGTGCACGCCTTTAGGAAGTGCAAAACACTCTGGACAGCATGGATTAGTACCGTATGAACCGGAATATAGGTCGACCTTGACTTGGCCAGAAGACAACTCAATATGGGTTTAAGACCGATATACAAGGCGAAGGGCGACTTTAGCTGCTTTATTTTCAAGATCGACCTATATTCCGGCTTATACGGTACCTGTCCGGCTATGTGAGCAAGTTGCACGGCAACTGTTGAGCTCAATCGCTATGTCTCATAACAGAGTCATGGCTTTACAGCAATGCCAACCTGGACAATTCTTTCATGCCACATAATCACTCGCTAGGACCAGGCATTCACAACTTGCTGCCCTTTAAAAAACAGCACAACATACACAGCAACAATCAATGGAAACACGCTACAATTGTTGGGCAATCCACCAACCAGAGAAGTCCAGCGGTAGTTACCAGGTTGGTGTTACTGATCTTGGTGTACTCCTGGGCGGCATACTCGCGTGCCAACACGGGGGCCGCCGCCTGGTTCTGTTGCACCTGGGCAATGGGCGAGGCACCGCACGGCGGGGCCTGCTGCTGGCGCTTGGAGGACACCTGCTGCTGCTGCTGTTGCTGCTGCTGCTGCTGCACATGCAACACATGCCCCCCCCCCCACCCTGGACTAATGACAGGACTGCGCTTAAGATCCGAATTGCCCATCCCGTCTTTGCAACCACGAGCTTTACTACGAAGCTTGGGACCATGAATGCTCAATTCTACCAGCCGTTTGGATGCAGAATTTTTCAGGGCCTTTAGAAAGAAGCGAAAATTAGCAAATTAATAAAAACATTGGAGGTTTACAACTGCATAACTCTGCATTAAAGACATCACATGTGAACTGTTTGTTACATCATCCAAATTCTGTGTTGCTTTACAGATTAACTCTGCAAAAGTCTTGCTCATAAATTAGCGGTGTGCAATGCATCAATTTTATTACAATAGATGCAGTCTACAGAATTGTGATATTGTTTTTTTATTGCTGAGTTATAAAGCCATACATTTGATGCTTTCTTTAAATTCCAGCGAATTTTGCAAGAATAGCCTAAATCTGCTCACTTGAGTATGCCACAGTAAAGCTTCCTTGGTCTCCAATCAAAATGCGCAAGAAGGCATCACAGATTTTGTTCTGTCTCATAACAGTGGCAAAACTGCTGCTGCTGCATGTGTTGTCCACAATTTAAAAAATTTGACGCCACCTTGTACAATATAACATCCTGTATGCCGAACACGTAAAAACATTTACATATCTGCACTCTGGGGATCTTTCAACAACTTTTTCAAACAATTCCTTTAATGTTGCCACTCTTGACAAAGTTTTTTTTCAAATGCTCCTCTTTTACTGGCAAATGCTTCTCATAAGCCACTCACTGAATTGTCCACTTGAAAAAACCATAAGCCTGAGCCTGCCAGATATGCAATGATGCCTCCCACACTTGACAGCGTTGCACAGTCCTGGAAAAAGCTGCTTCCCACCATCACAATCGCAACAAGGGACCCAATACTGACCACAAGTGTCACAGAGCAGCACAACACTCTTATGCAGCACAGAAACGCCAACTTGGTTGCATCATTCACAATGTGACACTGGCCAGAACAAACTAACAAGGATAGTGCTATCACTCAAGCATAGCAGCAGCACCAGCTGCAGTGTTCTCCCAACTACCACGCCAAGTGCCTGCCCACCCCATTGACCCTTGCAGTGCAGAGTTTTTTTTTTCTTGGATATTTTAACATGAACACAATCTTATGTTTGGTTATTCAGAAGAGAAAAGATGCGTCCCTCTTGTTTACCTTAGAGAAAAATGTGCCGATAGCTTTAAAATATCCTAGCCTTCCTTCTGCAGATCACATCTGTGCATCCTGCACGTGTGACTGCAAAAGGCATGTTACGAATAAGCTACTCAAAAAAGCATTGAAAAGTTGTACTGAGGCACTTCTAATTTTGAAGAAAAGTGATGAACAGGATCGTAACGCATAACCGCTTATCAGCCTCAACACATATGCTGGACATGTTTCGAGGCTGATGCCCAGGCAACACACAGTGAAGTCCTCGTTACATAGTTGACAACCTACAATCACCAACGAGCAGCAAGGTGAACAGGACACTAAAGAAAGAATACACGGTGACTGTCATTCAGTAAGCACAGGCATTATTGTCCATGCTGTTCACTATGCTATTCACAAACCAACCAGCCTAATTTCGAACTCTTGTGCAAGCAGTAAAGAGGAACTTCAGATAGCCACAAAATACAAAAGAGCAAATAGAGAAAAAACTACCTTAGAATGAAAGCTTGCATTTTTCCTGACGCCGATGCGTACAATATCTACAGACATGACCAGGCAGATAGAAGAGGGGGCGGGGTGCTTCTTGCTATTAAAAGAACGCTACCATCCATCGCTATCACCTCCAACTCTAATCTCGAAATGGTGTGGGCTACCTGCAAAACTAATTCTTCAAATTTACTTATTGGGGTGTGTTACCGCCCACCTGACTGTGGGATTTCTTTCATTCATAATCTCCGATCTAGCATTTCTGCTGCTGTTGACTATTGTTCGCCCAGTGACATCTACTTGTTTGGTGATTCAATTTTCTGCAAATAGATTGGGCTAATTTGTCTTCACCTAGTCATGCTGCAACCGAATTCATCAACCTAACTCTAGATTTCTACCTCTTTCAAGTTATTAGCCAGAATACCCGTGGTTCTAACATACTAGATTTAGTTCTAACCACAGAAACCATAGGGCAAGTTATGTATCTTGACGGATTTAGCGATCACAAGCTGTTGCAGTTTGATATTCTGGTTCCCTGTTTGTTTCCTGGTCAATCAACTAAAAAGATTAGAGACTACAGTAAGGCAAATTATGGTGAAATTAACGCTGAACTTACCACACTTTTCAATGAGGTATTTTTCCCACTAAGAAACCACCGATCTACTGAAGAAAACTGGTTGCTTTTCAAACAACACAACTGTCTGCGCTGATAGAGAAGTACGTTCCTCTCATTATGCTATCTAATGATAAAACTAATCCATGGTTCAACAAGGCCCTACAACGATTACGGAATAAAAAGAAGCGCCTGTACAGAAAAGCTAAATATACTTCCTCTCTGCCTCTGTTGGATAAGTATAAACAGTGTCTCAAAACATACTGTTCTGCTATGTGCACTGCCAAAAACAAATATTTTACTCATGATCTTCCATCGCTATTGCAAACTAATCCAAAGAAGTTTTGGCAAGTTATATCTCCCGAAAATAAACAAGACCCCATATCACTACACAATACTGATTGGCTTACCATTAACCGACACTGAATGTCCAACTGCGTTCACCAACTTTTTTGCATCAGTGTTTACAAAGGAAGACCATTCCAGTATGCCAGTTGTTCCTGATTGCGACTACCCATTTATGGAGCCCATCAGGATTAGTCCCGAGGGTATTGCATCTCTAATTAATAACCTTAAGTTATCCTCATCTGCCGGAGTGGACAACATCAATTCGAAAATTCTTAAAACACCATTTCAGTTTCCAGCCAGACTTTGTGTCATATCTTTGAGCAATCATTGTCATCCGGAGAGCTGCCTTTCGAGTGGAAAATAGCAAAGGTCATCCCTATCTTCAAAATGGGAAACAAAAACTCGCCTGATAACTATCGTCCCATTTCTTTAACGTGCATATGCTGTAAACTACTTGAACATATTATCGCTTGTCACATCTACAACCATCTGGAATGAAATAACGTTTTCTTTTCAAATCAGCATGACTTCAGGATAGGCTACTCGTGTGACACCCAGTTATTTGAATTTACTACTGACCTGCATTTTAACATGGATGAAAACCAGCAAACAGATTGTATTTTTTAGATTTCTCAAAAGCATTTGACAGAGTTGCTCATGGCCGGCTTTTTACTAAATTATCTACCCTCTGTCTTGATTCTCTCACAATATCTTGGCTTCGTAACTTTCTCTCATTCCGTCAACAATTCACAGTTGTCAATGGGCTTTCCTCTCTACTATCTGGCGTAACCTCTGGCATACCTCGGGGAAGCGTTCTTGGACCCTTACTTTTTCTAATTTATATTAACGACCTTCCCTATAAGATTTCATCCCGTTTACGTCTTTTCGCAGACGACTGTGTTGTTTACCATAAGATCACTTCAGATACTGACCACCTGATCCTTCAAAATGACCTTAACACTATTGTTGATTGGTGCAAAAACTGGCACATGATTCTAAGCCCTACTAAATGTAAATATATGACTTTTAGCCGCAAGCATGATGTTTCTAATTTCCAATACTCTATCAATAACACATTCCTGTCCAAAGCTACGTCGTACAAATATCTCGGAATCCAGTTCACACCAAATCTTTCATGGTCTTGTCACATTTCAACCATCTGCAGCAAAGCATCGAAAACATTGGGTTTCATACGCAGAAACCTGCGAAACTCGCCTAGCTCCGTTCGAAAACTTGCACATCTAACATTTATTCGTCCACAGTTGGAATTCGCCTCATCTATTTGGTCTCCCCATCAAAAATACCTAATTGAAATGCTTGAGTCCATTCAAACAGAGCTGCCCGGTTCATTTCTAACAATTATAGTCCCCTCGCAAGTATTTCCCAGCTGAAGAACCTTAATGATATACACATACTCGAAAATCGTCGTTCTATTTCACTTCTACGTTTATTTCATAAAAAAAAAATCACAGCATATCCACGGGGTGAATGATGATGAGTAGGGTGAAGCTCCGGGGGATCATTCGGGTAAACCACAGCTACGGACGAGAGATAAAGAGAGCGCGCGTCGGGAACGAACGCCCTTGTGCAATGCAGCGCCCCTAGCTACAGACAAGAAAGAAAGAGAGCGCGCGTCGGGAACGAGAGAAAGAGAGCGCGCATCGGGAACGAGAGAAAGAGAGCGCGCGTCGTGAACGAGAGAAAGAGAACGCGCGTCGGGAACGAACGCCCTTGTGCACCGCAGCGCACCTAGCTACGGACGAGAGAGAAAAACGCCGGAAGCGTTCTCCGGAAGCTGGCTTCCGGAACTGCAAGCGGAACCGGAAGTGGAAACGGAAGTCGGCTTCCGGTTATACTATACATATACATATATATGTACAGAGGAATCTCGATGATACGATCACGGCTAATACGAATTTCCGGATGATACGAATTTTTCTGTGGTCCCGGCTGAGCCTCATTCCAACGTGCTAGAGAACGGTTGTTACCGAATCGATTTTCGATCCGCGTCGGTTGATACGAATAAACGGCGCCCCACCGCGGCCGCAAAAGAGAACAGCGCGCGGTCACGGGCTTTCTCCCTTTCTCGTTTGGTGCGGAGGCGCGGATGCGGCGCCGGACAGCGCGGAGGTCGCGATTGGGCGCGAAGAGTTTGACGCGGTGGCGCTTTTCTTGCTTTTGCGTGCGGCCGCGGCAGCGAGCAAAGGTTCGTGCGGTCTATCGCTTCAACGGAAACTGAGGGGCGTAAGCACAGCGCATACGAAGGTCAGAGCCGTGTGGAGATCGCTTCAAGATACGGTGCGCGTGACAACCCCGACAGCCGGCACAGGCGCAAAGTACAAGAACGCATTTGTTGGCAGAGTAGAAGCCGCCCCCCCCCTCTCTCCTTCCCTCCCTCTTGCGCTGCCTTCCCGCTTTGTTCCTTTCGGTGGGAGATTGCGTCGCCAGTTACCCTTGCGCCCGGTTGCAAGATACGCATTTGGTCCCCGCAGCACAGCCTCACCCCCCCCCCCCCCCTCGGCCTTTCGCGCGACGGAAGCAGGGCCGGGCTCGACTGGCGCGCCCGGCCGTGACGGAAGTCGCGTTTGCTCTCCCCTGTGCGTTCGCTCTACGTGCGCGGAAGGCGCGCTTTCACTCGCACATACGGCGCGCGGTGACAATTTTATCGCCCTTGGACTCATGCTCCACGTCTCATGCTCCTCCTCCGCATCGCCTTCGTTGATCTCCTCTCCCGTCGGTGGGCGCACCTCGTTGAGAAGCGTGCTCGCTACCGCCCTTGTTGGCGAGATTGTCCAGCGGAAGCCGCATTATAACCGGTATTTCGTCTCATGCGGCTGCACTGTAAGCGGTATGCGTATACATGGAGTTCTATGGGAGGGTAAACGGGAGTCGGAAAAGGCCGCATTGTAGCCAGTTCTGCACTATAAACAGTTACGTTATAAGTGAACTATACTGTAAATGCTTTTTACGTGCGCGTGCCTGAGTGAGTTCACCTCCGACTCTTTAATTTAGCTAGTTTTAATTGTGTTTCGATGATACGAATTTCGGCTAATACGAATATTTTTCGTAACCCCGTGAGATTCGTATAAAAAAAATTTTTAATTCTTTTTTTAACGATCTCACGGGGTTACGAAAAATATTCGTATTAGCCGAAATTCGTATCATCAAAACACAATTAAAATGAGATTCGTATCATCGAGATTTCACTGTATATATGCGTATACTTACATATACGGACACACATCGCCATCTATTGAGCAATTCATAAACTAGAGGTGGCTACATACTACTACTACTACTACTACTACAGAGGGGGGAACGACCCACACCCTAAGGAGCTTGCCCCTAATATGTTCACACCGCACAACATTTTTGCCTCTGGAATCGTCTCCTCGATCTTAACGGCGCTTACATAATCATATCTGCTTTAACCACATATCTGGTAAAACTCAATCATTCAATTCATCTGCATTACCTTAAGCAATTAAGCTCTGGAATGATCTTCCTGACAACGTAATCTCTTTTTCTCACCCTGGTGAGTTCAAAAAACACCTCTGCCAGCATTTATCGCTTTAGTATTGCCCTAATTGCGGTTTTCTGCTGTACTACTCTTTTTCAGTTGCTTAAATGTTGTTTTATTTTGTACTACTGTCTCACTTGTACTTGGTTATCCGTTCTTGCCATTTTCGCGTTGCTTTGTTTTTACGCCTTTTTTGAATCAACTTTGTGTTTATTTTCTGTATTTGCCTTGTACCGTGTCTCTTGTACCGTTACTGTGGCTTATTATTTTGCACTGTATTTCTATTGATATGCCCCCCTCACCCAATGCTCTTCGGCGCCTGTGATGAATAAATAAATAATATGTAAGTCACACCGTTGTGCAACACGAACAATTTTGAAAAGACAGGCGAAAAGTTAGCAAAAAAGTGCAACTTAAACAGCAGAAATATTATATATGCACAAGGCACCACTAGATGGCCTAAGGTCAGTTCAAACTCGGGATTGTTTTAAGGCTCAGAAGAGTAGGCAGCGGCGCTATACGGAAGTAGGTTTAGGGTTTCGCAAAGGACCCAAAATTCAAGGTCATTTACAGGATTTTAAGGATGCCAAAATTCAAGGAAACAAACCGTACACATACACTGAATCTCTTTAGCTGCAAGCTTCTGAGTGGCACCCATGCTTCATGTCGCTTTTGTAAGTTGACTTTCCCATTGTAATGATGTCAATTGCCTTCTGGCAAGATAGTCAGCGGTGTAAAACTTCCACCAAATGGCTGAAATTACTTTCCGCCAGGCATTTCCCAGGGCTCAAAAATGGAACTATGATGGCTGCGGTTGTTAACTAGGTGGTGGCACGTCCATTTGATCTGGCTTTGAATAGCTCAGCGATGGCAATGGTATAAACAAGCCTGTCGGTGGCCGGCAGGGGACACGCCACATTGCAACAGTTTTAGAGACACTCTGAAAACAAAATACCTAGCATTTTTTCCCCGATAGATAGTGTCCATGGCATAGCCCCTATTCAGAGTTTGTTACCTTGAATGTGCAAAAGTTTGCCCCCAACCCCAGTTTGTAAGGAATTCAAGAAGCACATTTATTTTTCAGGAGTTCCCTCAAATTTTTCTTTCCAAGTTCAAGGGTTTCAAGGATTTCACGGGAGGTGCACGAACCCTGTAGGTTGGTTATCGAAAAACTTTTGGTGTGGCAGTGTCTGCAGCAGCTGGCAAGGGCAGGCACTGAAGTCTCAGCCAACAAAAATAAAGATGCGCCAGTGGAACTTGACGTAGAGCACGAGTGTTTCTGCCCAGACAGAATTTATTATTGGCTGACTAAAAAAAAAAAAAAGACATCAGTACTGGCAGTTAAAATGCTCACTTGTGTTCGCACAGGGGCTTTCGCGATCACTGATAACGTTTGTCGTGATGTGAAATCAGCGATACAGTTGCATTAACAAAAGTAACGTGGCTAGCATCTGAAATAAACACTGTAAAAGCATAAAAATTTTTCTTGCAGGTAGCTTTCAGCTTTTAGTGCCCCTAACAAGATGGCATCGTCATGGCTTCACTCTTGGGCCACCCATTCCAGTAGCACCATTTAAGCTTTGATGTTTCAGAAGCTGCTCATGCTTCTCAGCATCGGACATGTTCATGCAAAGTGCCGAGAATGGCATTTGCCGTGTCCCATGCCCATCATTCAAGGGAGGGAGGGTTCACTTTTAGCACAGTCTGGTGAAAATGTCACAACCTCTTCTTTTTGCCAGCTTTTAAATGTGTATCTAACAAGGCTGTGTCCTAGCTTTCTGTGATAAGTAAGGTGACATATGTCTCGGGGTTTGTGTCCCTTACAAAAATTTCAAGATAAAGCCTACTCGTATCACTACAAATCCAAGGCGTGTGTCCTAGCTTTCTGTGATAACTAAGGTGACATATGTCTCGGGGTTTGTGTCCCTTACAAAAATTTCAAGATATAGCCAACTCGTATCACTACAATCACCATAAATATATACACCAATCTGCCACTGAATGTCCCTCGGCGCAATAAATCAGCGACATTAAGACGCAAGGCGATCAGCCATTGCCAACATGCCATGGTGCATACGCGTTGTTTATTGCTATCTTTTTGAAACGGTAGTGACTGGGCTGACTGCACATTGCTCTTTGTCCAAGAAGCCTGAAAAAAAACATTAAAACTAAGAAAAGTGTACGCTGCATACGCCCCTCTCTATGCCACGTCCCATGCAAATGTCATTGTCAGCCAAGCTGAGCTAGAGTCGCTCTGATTTCTGGAGTACAAGAGAATCCGACCAAGTCTGAGTTCATGAACCCACGAGCGAGCCCGGCTTAGTTCGATTAACCATCCAGCGGGATAAAAATAAATTACATGGTTTTATGTGCCAAAACCGTAATGTGACTCAAGCATTTATTTTGAGCACCTTCGGATTTTTATTGGGGCACCCAGACCATGGCACACAAGCGTTTTTGCATAGCGCCGCAAGAATTGAACCCACGACCTTGTTTCGGCAGCAGAACGCATTCCCGATGCCCACTGTGCAAGAGCAGCAAGCTACCATTGTGCATATGGCACCGCCTTTTTAAAGATCTTGGGCTACCTAAACGCGAAAAACTTAAGTTTGTCTGTCTCGATAAGACGTGCACATTTCATTCTTTACTGTAGCTATAAGTTATGGGTTATCGCGACACAGGAAAACAAAGTAAAACGACAACAGTAATCAAGCAGCCATACGGCATGAAGAAACACACTTGGCAATATACGAGGTGCTACCAAAAGTTCCGAGAATTCAGTAGAAAAAAATATATGTTGACAATAACTCGTAATCAGCACTGTCTCCTTCAAAGTAATCCCCTTGAGCATGTATACAGCAATCCCAGCGTTTCTGCCACGATTCCATGCATTTTTGGAACTCT
This sequence comes from Dermacentor silvarum, assembly GCF_013339745.2. NCBI lineage: Eukaryota > Metazoa > Arthropoda > Arachnida > Ixodida > Ixodidae > Dermacentor > Dermacentor silvarum. Next base: position 124,432 of record NW_023606180.1, read on the forward strand.
CCAGGTGGCAGTGTGTTGAGGACCACCTACGATTCCAACTGGATCTCTTCAACAGTGTGAAACCGACGTCCTTTCAGCCTCAACTTCAACTTTGGGAACAAGAAAAAGTCGCAAGGGTGAGGTGAGGTGAATAGGGGGGTGCGGAAGTACTGTGATTTGTTTGGAAGTCAAGAACTGTTGAACAACGAGTGATGTGTGAGCGGGCACGTTGTCATGGTGAAGAAGCCAGTTGTTACACTTCTCCGGACGTTTGCGACGAATTCTCTCTCTTTTGCGCCTCAAAACGTCACAGTAAAACTCGCTGTTCACGGTTTGTCCAGGAGGTACTAATTCCTTGTGGACAATTTCACGTAGGTCAAAAAAAACAATGAGCATGGACTTCACATTGCCACAAACTTGACGTGCCTTTTTCGGCCGCGGGAAATTTGGCAACTTCCATTGCAACGACTACTGTTTGGTTTCAGGATCTCATCCATAACCCATGTCTCATCCCCAGTTATTACACCAGAGAGGAATGTGGGATTGTCTCTGACTTGTTGCTTCAGTTCCGTAGACAGAAACACTGTGCAGCTTCTGTTCATCACTGAGCAGTCTTGGCACGAATTTTGCAGAAATGCGCCTCATGTTCAAAACATCCGACAAAATTCGCTGAACTGTGCCATACGATTGTCCTACGATGTCGCAGACATCCTTTATAGTTAGCCAGCGATTTCCAAAGATAGTCTTAGGAACTTCCACTACCGTTTCCGGGGTTGTGCTCGCCGATGGGCGTCCAGAACGTTCGTCGTCAACACACATTCGACCCTCTTTGAATTGTTTATGCCATAAAAACGTCCTACTTCGGCTTACAGCGTCGACTCCAAAAGCGTCCTCTAGCATACAATGAGTTTCTGCCGCAGTTTTGCCAAGTTTAAAACAAAACTTCATGCAAATCCATTGCTCATTCAAGTCTGCCATGTCGGTTGCTAAGAAATGCGCCAAATCAGTGAAACATTGCATTGCAAAACACCCCTCGCAAAACAATGCTTCTTCTGAAATGAAAGTTGTTCACCACACTGATCCGCAAGGCATACAGCTAGCCACATGTAGTGGCAGAAATATGTACCACACATAGCTTGCCCGCGCTTTTCGAATTCCAGGAACTTTAGGGTAGCACCTCCTATATAAACAAAATTGTCCAACGGCAGGATTCGAACAGGGGACCCCTAGCACAGCTGCCCGATGCTCTAACCGTTAGACCACGGGTCACCACCGGAATCCTTAAGCATTTACAGCGTGCAAGCCAGCGCGTTGCATGAGACGATTGGCGCATTTTATTGCAATACCTATTATGTGAACATTCTACACGATGATTCGCAGTCGTGATAATTACACAAAAAATACCGACTTGTAAAGTTTTAATACGTTTTCGTTAATTTCGCTTTGCGTCAGAACTGGATCGCCAGGTGCCGAAAGGCGTTCAGACGAGTTCGCAATCCAATTAACCGCACACATGGGTGGCCAAAAAAAGCTGTATTGTAAGACCTCAGGTTAGACAGCTTTGCTTTCTGTAGCACAGCCTATGATGAGCCTGCCGGCTGGTTCCCTCTTTTTCCCACACGTGGTAGTACCTGTCCGGTGAGGGGTACTGCAACTTTTCTCAAATCCTGTCTTTGGACAATTTATTAAAGACTATAGTGTTTCTTTGGCTACCTAAACATGAAAAACTGCTGTCGTCTGTCTGTCTGTCTGTCTGTCTGTCTGTCACTCGATTCAACCGCCCGGCCAAAACCAAGCATAAGGAGAGGAGATGCAGAGAGAGAGAGAACAAGAGTAATAAGTCAATAAAATAAATTTTCTTGGCGAGACCGGGTACCCACAGTCCGAAGGCGAGCGTCAGAACCACTAGGCTTATACACCCACGATTGTTGAACATGCATTTATGGGAACCATATGATTGCATTGTACCAACGATTGTAACAGAACTTGCTATGGGCGAGAGAAAGAGAAAATGAGAGCGAGAGAGACATTTAAAGAAAGAGAGAGAGAAAAAGAGAAACACAAATAGAGACAGAAAGAAAAGAGAGGGAGGGATTTGAGCCCGGGTACTCACGGTCCAAATGCGAGCATTTTACCCACTACGCTATACACCCACGCTTGCAGAGCTCCGCTGCTTCATCAGATTTCACAAGCGTGGAACTGGCTTAATTTTAAAGACGTCTTTCTTGGGCTACCTAAACGCGAAAAACTGCCTATCTGTCTGTCTGTCACTTGATTCAACCGCCCGGACAAAACTGAGCGAGCTACTAGCACTGGTCACACGAGGTCATACACGTCAACATTATACAGTGCAAAGGAAACCTCAGGCCTATTTGAGGCAAAATATATCTACATAACCACGATCCGCAGCGTTCATTTAATTAGGAAATCCACATTGGACTGGTTTTTTACATTAGTAAATGAAAAATCAACGCATTAGAAATGGTGCCGAAGAGACGATACGCGTTAAAAACAAGCCGACTGAAGCCACGGCTCTGTAGCCGGCTTTAAGCTAACAGTAAAAGAAAGCTCCCAACAGATGGCGGCGAGAGCAGGGCGAATGCGGGAAACGAATTCAGCAAAACCTGCATTGCATCCTTCATGGGAGGAGTGAGAGGGAGGGGTAGAGCGTGAGGGGTGAGGGGGAGAAGAAAGGGTGTTACGTATCAAAGCAGCAGATCATCTTTCGACATCATTTGCAGCGAAGCAAGCAGATATGCGGCCAATTTTTTTTTCTCCCGATTAAACCTTTAACTGCTACTCACGAGTATACTCGTGTTGCTTTTTAAACTCCCTCCCTGCCACTTCCGAGACAACTCGTATAAAAAAAATTGCGATCATGTCCTGCCATCTATGGAGAGGTCACCTAAAAACATAGAACTTGTAAATTAAATTTTAGACAACAGATGGAGCGCACATGTTAAACCCGCGTCGCTTCATCTTGGCAGAGCGCAGCAACCATGGCGAGTCAGCGCGCCACGTGCGTCCGCGCTTTGACGGACCAAGAAATTCAAGAACTGCTGATGAATATCTTTACATGTCCTGTGGAGTATCATGGTGCATTACTAGCATAAAATGTCCACTGAACCAACATAAAAAAAAATACCTGGCAGGGGGTGAGGAGCAGTCAGAAAAAAACCCGGCAGTGAAAGGGTTAATAACATTGTATCAATGTGGTTACCGCATATAATCGCAACCTTGAACAAGACCATAGGTGCTGCTGTGCAAAGCATGCAGTCCTTGAAGCATTCAATTGTGCATTTTTTAAGTGCTGCCTGTTCAATAACCTTGGTGGGTGTCACAGAGGATGACACCATTCATGCCGCCAGTGACAGAGTCATCAGCACTCGTCCTTTGGCTTTAATTTGTGATGGGAGTTCACAGTAACAAGGAATAAAGGGTTGCGGGCATCCGCTGTTACGAGTTGTTTCCCGTTTCCTTGCGCATCACTTCAGGTTATAATCGTAATATACATTGTTCTTTTATTTTTGAGAGAGAGACCAAAAGGCACCCCTCGTGCGATATTCATGGTCGCATTCATCATCATCATCAGCCTATTATATTGTCACTACTACGTGACATCTGGTGGAGGTCCTGGGTACCTGTTGTGACGATGAGCGAATCGTCGGCGGCGGCGGAGGACCATCGGTTGCTGCCTTTAGTTTCCCGGATAGGGGCTCACGGACCGGCCCGGGCTGGGCCAGTGTACAGTGGCGCTGTGGCGACAGGTAACGTCCTGGTGACGGCGAGCGTGAGGGTCGTCGTGGTTGCCACTGGGCTCCGGCGAGGTAGTCGGCGATGTCACGTGGTCGCTCGCCAAGCTGTGGACGTGGCGCGTTGACGGCGAACCCTCGTAGGCCCATCTCGCGGTATGGGCATCGGCGGGTAGACATGACCACCTTCCCCGCATTGATAGCAGAAGTGCGGTGGTCGGGGGCGCACCAAATGTCTGTCTTCCTTTGGTAGCTGCGCTGGGCGACGGGCGGGCGTGCTGGCGGCGGCGGCCGTGGACGACGGAACTGCGGCGTTACGGGGCCCTGGCGCGAGCGCGGAGGGGGGCCTTCACGACGGGCGACAGCGGCGTAGGTCATCGCTTCCGGCTGGGGGTTGCGGTGATTCGGGAAGTCCTAGCGATTGCTGGATTTCCTCCCGCACGATATCGGCGATGGAAGCAACTTGAGGCTGCGACGACGGTAGCAACTTCTGCAGCTCTTCGCGTACTATCGCCCTGATGGTGTCTCGTAGGTCGTGAGAGAGTCCTTGGACTTCGGCGTACTGTTGGCGTCGAACGGCAATTGTATTGCCGGTTGCGCATTGTCCAGTGCTTTCTCGATTGTCGTAGCCTCTGAGAGAAAGTCTTGGACTGTCGTCGGTGGATTCCGCACAAGTCCAGCGAATAGCTCCTGCTTAACTCCCCGCATGAGCATGCGAACTTTCTTGTCGTCTGGCATAGCGGGGTCGGCGTGCGGAATAATCCGAGTAATTTATTCAGTGTACATACCGATGCTCTCATTCGGGAGCTGTACACGGTTTTCCAGCAAGGCTGCAGCTCTTTCTTTACGGACGACGCTAGGTGAAGGTGTCCAGGAATGCGGCTCGGAAGAGGTCCCAGGTTGTTAGTGCACGCTCCCTATTCTCGAACCAGTTCTGGCGCCGTCTTCAAGCGAGAAGTAAACATGGCGCAGCTTGTCGTCGCAGTCCCACTTGTTGAACGTAGCGACTCGGTCGTATGCCTCGAGCCAGCTTTCGGGGTCTTCACATGGCGAACCGCGGGAATGTCGGCGGCTCCCTGGGTTGTTGCATCACGATTGCAGATGTTGGCGCAGGGGCTGTCATGGTAGCTGCTGCCGAGGTCGTGACTTTTGTCCTCTTGGTCTTCTCGGGAAGAAGTCCGTACTTCGGGGGTTGGTTTGTAGCCTGAGGCTAGCTCGATGCTCCGGGACAACGGTGGTACTCTCTTCGGGGTTCGGGCTTGTATCATGCTTTTGGGTGCTTTTGTGTCCATGCAGCGACGCCCCCGAAAAGCCGTGATACCCAGGACCTCCACCAGATGTCACTACTACGTGACAATATATGTCCACTGCAGGCCTCTCCTTGCGATCTCTAATTACCCCTGTATTGCTCTAGCCGATTCCAATTTGCGCCTGCCAATTTTCTAACTTCTTCACCCCACCTAGTTTTCTGCTGTCCTCGACTGTGCTTCCCTTCTCTTGGTATCCATTCTGTAATTCTGATGGTATCCATTCTGTAATTCTAATCCTACGCATTACATGGCCTGCCCAGCTGCATTTTTTCCTCTTAATGTCAACTAGAATATCGGCTATCCCAGTTTGTTCTCCGATCCACACTGCTCTATTCCTGCCCCTTAACGTTAGGCCTAACATTTTTCATTCCACCGCTCTTTGTGCGGTCCTTAATCAACTTCGAGCTTATTGTTAACCTCCAAGTTTCTGCCCCATATGTTAGCACCGGTAGAATGCAATGATTGTACACTTTTCTTTTCAACGACAGTGGTAAGCTCCAAGTCAAGATTGTGCGATGCCTGCCGTATGCACTTCAACCCAATTTTATTCTTCTGTATCCTTCGCATGATGAGGGTCCCCTGTGAGTAATTGACCTAGATAAATGTACTCCTTCACAGACTCTAGAGGCTGATTGGCGATCCTGAATTTTGTTCCCTTGCCAGACTATTGAACAATATCTTTCTCTTCTGCATATTAATCTTCAACCCCACTCTTACACTTTCTCGGTTAAGTCCTCAATCATTTGTTGCAATTCGTCCCTACTGTTGCTGAATAGGCCAATGTCATCTGCAACCAAAGGTTGCCAGATATTCGCCGTTTATCGTAACTCCTAAGCCTTCCCAGTCTAAGTGTTCGAATACTTCTAAGCATGCAGTGAATACACTGCAGAGATTGTGTCTCCTTGCCTGACCCCTTTCTTGATAGGTAACTTTCAATTTTCTTGTGGAGAACCAAGGTAGCTGTGGAATCCTTGTAGATATTTGCCAAGATATTCACGTATGCCTCCTTGATTGGCAATGCCTCTACAACTGCCGGTATCTCTACTGAAACAAATTCCTTTTCATAATCTATGAAAGCCATATAGAGAGGTTGATTGTACTCCGCAGATTTCTCGATTACCTGATTGATGACATGGATATGATCCATCGTAGAATATCCCTTCCTGAAGCCAGCCTGTTCTCTTGGTTGACTCAAGTGTTGCCGTGATTCTATTGAAAATTATCGTGGTGAATATTTATACAATACTGAAAGCAAGCTACTGGGTCGATAATCCTTCAATTCTTTATGATCTTCCTTCTTATGGATTAGTATAATGTTGGAAATCTTCCAGTCTCTGTACACTTGGAAGTCGTGAGGCATTGCGTATAAGGGCCGCAAGCTTTTCAAGCATGATATCTCCTCCATCTTTGATTAAATCGACCATCTTCTCCAGCAGCTTTTCCCCTGGTCATGTCTTGCAAGGCCCTTCTAACTTCATCGCTAGTTATACAAGGAGCCTCTGTATCCTGTTCATCGCTACTTCGAATGAAAGCATGGCTGCTCTGGGCACTGTACAGGTCAGTATAGAATTCTTCCGCTGCTTTTGCTATGTCATCGAAATTTGCTGATATTACCCTGCTTACCTTTCAGTGCATACATCTTGCCTTGTCGTATGCCAAGTTTTCTTCTCACTGATTTCATGCTGCGTCGATATACTGCATCCTCAATCTTTTCCACGTTATAATTTCGAATATCCCGGCGCCTGCTGCGTATGGCGCGGCCACATGGGCCCTATCTTGAAAGCGATCTGCGATAGGGACACAGTGAGAGTGCTGATAGCTTCGTGTGTGCTGTTTTTCGTCGCTTAGTTTGCGTTGAAGCGAGGGAGAACAAAGGTGAATTCACTCGCTGCTGCCGCACTTGCTGACTCCAGCGTTTTCACATCTGAGTTTCTGCGGTAATCGAGCGAGATGTGTTAATGTTTGCTTGTGCGCGCGTGACACCATGCTTGTTAATTTAGTGAGTGAACAATGTTAACAAGTTTATACGGCCGATAAAACTACTATTCTTGCTTCTCATAGCTGTCTACTAATTTGCTATCTCAATCGGTGCTTCACCTTTCGGGCGATACTGCGACGTTTTATTCCGAATCCGCCATCAGCCCTTCGCGATACGTCAAAATGGCTCACACCTCGTCCATGTGGGCATAAAAACAGATTGGAATAGTTTCAATGTTATACCGGCCTTGGGGACACAGACGCCCGCCCGCTTCACCAGCTGCAGTGTGTGCCTCCGAAATATCGAGTTTGTTTGCAGCGCTCTCAGCCTACTTTTTGTTGTTTTGCACCTCAGCTAGGGAGCGCTGCGCCGCTCGGCCCCCTAAACCATAATCTACGGTTTAGGGGGCCAAGGAAATCCACAACAGCCGCCCCAGTTGTTTCGACAAGAGCGACAACAGCCGGCAGTGGCCGCGCGCGCGCCTGCCACTTGCCGGAAGTGCTGAAAAGTCCAGTGTTATAAACGCTAAAATTTCAAGAAACTCTGTGGGAGGTGCCGTCACGCGGTGTGTGTAATGTGAATAGCTGCACTCTTTTTCGGCAAGGTGCCACAGGTTTCAGACACTCATATTCAGCTATAGACCGCTATACAAGACAAGGGGTGACTTTAGCTTTTTTTTTTCATGAAAAAAATCTAGACTTATATTCCGGTTTATACGGTACTTTGCAACCTGTCTCATGAGGTGGCTCAAGAGGTGGCGGACGACATCGCTGCACCTTTGGGCGATGCCCATACCAGCAACTTAAGCAGAGTATTCTTTTTTCTTATTTGTTTCCATTGCTAAAGATACAATGGCAGGGGCTAAGATAAAGCTGCAGTGAGGCAGCTTGAGGTGCCCTGTTACATGGTGGCAGTGAGTCGCGCAATCAACCATATGCAGAAACATTACATATAAATTTTAAGTACAATAATTAATCAATTCAAGAGAATTTTCAATAGTCCGGGAACAAGGAAATTGGACAATGGCAAGTACAACAATGCAGATAGTACACACCTCCACATTACATACACTTGGCAATAGGTAAATAAAAATGAAAATTGCGTACACTTGACGGTGCATAATTAAAGGTGAAAATAAATGATGCTAGAATTATATTGGAATGATTAGGAGAAAGAATAGGACGAGCAAAAATTATGTCATTACAAACATTTAACAATATGCATATAAGAATACAGGTGGAAAAGAATTATGCTTAATTAATTAGGAGAAGGTTCGGATAAGTGACAACAGTTCTGACCGTGTTATGTTAATGATGTCAATGCCGGCGTCATGAAATGAATCAGCAGTCTGGGTATTTTTCGTTATTTGCAAGCCATAGTTGGTTCTTGAAGGGGGTATAGACCAATATTCTCCATGACGGGTAATATAGGTAGCTGTATTTTTTTTGCAGACAAGCAATTTCATTAAATACGCTCTTTTCAGAACTTAAGATTGAGTGCCATATACGAAGGAGAGAGTGGTTGTATAGGGAATAGATTGTGGGTATGTTGTACTGTTTAAAGAGGTGCTCACTGTGATTGTGATATGGCACGTTTGCTATGATACGTATGATCTTTTTCTGTAGTAATTGTATTTTCCTGAGGTTAGATTCAGTTGTTGTGCCCCACACAAGGTGTGTATAATCAATGTGTGATGCAAATAATGAGTGGTAAATTAATATTTTTACGGATGTTGGTAGTCAATATCTGTTCCTGTTTAGCATTCCTGTGATACGGCTAAGCTTTTGTACTACAGAGTCTACGTGTCGATCCCAGTGTAGCGTACTGGAGAAGTATGTGCCTAATACTTTTCATTTCGTTGACTATTTCTATGCTCCCTTTGTTCATCTATAAAGTGTGGCTTTGTGGAATCTGTGTCTTTCGCATAAAAAATACGGCTTTTGTCTTATTTGAATTTATTTTAGATAATTTTCTGTAGACCATGTAGATATGTTCTGGAGAAACTCGTTTGCGCTATTAAACTAGTATAACATGCCAATGAAATAAACACACTAGTATCGTCTGCATATATGATGAATTTTTCCTTCGAATAGATCACACATCGTTTATATATAAATTAAAAAGCAGCGGACCAAGAATACTTCCTTGCGGGACTCCTGTTTTTATTTCTCCAGGAAACTATTTAAATTTATTTATGTGCACATATTGCCGTCTTTTTTTCTAAATATGACTTAATTAACTGCAGTGGGAGGCCCCTGATACCATACGTCTCAAGCTTTGTTAATAATAAGTTATGGTTAATATGATCGAAGGCCTGAGTAAAGTCTATCACTATACCTATTGTCAGTAGCTTCCTTTCAAAATTTTGCGGTATATGGTCTTTCTGGTCTAGAAGTGCTAACTGTGTTATGTTTTTTCAAAGCCATACTGAGCCCCTTCGTGATAATGCGATATTTTTCACAGAAGGATGATACTTTCTGGTCTAGAAGTGCTAACTGTGTTGATATGTTTTTTGAAAGCCATACTGAGCCCCTTCGTGATAATGCAATATTTTTCACAGAAGGATGATAACTGAATCAATATTATTTTTTGAAGTCCCTTAGAAAAGCGAGGCAAAATTGATATGGGGCTATAATTTTGTATATTGAGCCTGTCTGCCTTCTTGTATATTGGAATGACTTTAGCAATCTTCATTTTTGATGGAAAGATGCCTTCAGCAATAGAGGTATTATAGATATGGACTAGAATGGGGGCTATATCGTGTATGACATATTTTATGGGTCTTATCTGCAGGTCGTCTGAATCACAGCTTCTAGAGTTTTTCATTGCCATAAATACAGAGCAGACCTCGTCAACATTAGTTGGATGGAAAAAGAAGAAGAGTTTCCAGGTAGGGAAAGATCACACCACAGCTGCTCAACACCATGCGGCAACTCCTGGGCACAAACAACTTCGACTTGAACAGTGCAGCGTTTGCTGCAGCCCACCCGCCTTGTCTTAGCTGCTGCAGGGGACTTGGCCCTCAACTGCCTCGCCTAGCTCGCTGATCAAGTCCACAACGCGACTTCTTCGGTTGCCGCCCTCTGTTCACACTAGAGTCCTCAGTCATGTCTCACTTAGAGTCTCGGATCGACCAGTTCGCTGTTCCATTGATGCCCTACAGACGTCCTCTCATAACCAGTGCGGCTCCTCCTCGCGTCCTACCCGACGTTCATTTTCCCCAAGCGGTCCCCGCTCTCGCACAGTCCTCGAAGCTTGCCCATTTGCTAGTATCAACGCACTTACCAGCACCGCACCAGCCAGTACAAGTTCCCATGCAAATGGTCAGAAAATTCACCGTGAGATCATTGACAGCAGCATGCGACCTAGCCTTGCAATGCGGCTGCCTCTTTTAGTCATTGATCGCATTTCTGATCTGCGCTTCCTCATAGACACAGGCGCCGAAATCAGTGTACTGCAATCCTGCAAGTGTGACCGCACTTCTAAGTCACCTGGACCTATGCTCCGTGCAGCGAACTCTACCTCTATCACCAAATATGGTCTGCGGTCCTTAACTCTCGACCTTGAATGCGGCGCACATTCCAGTGTGTCTTCATTGTAGCCAGTGTCATACCCGTGCCACACGGGCACGGAAAATGGCATTTAGTAGCTAAGGCCTTAAGATTTAATGTCATTCGCGCGGTGCCACACGCGCAGTTCAAATGGCATTCGTACCTTAAGGCCTTCGCCAGAACTCATTCGACTGAGAAATGCGTACTCTCGACGCCATAGCTTGCTCAGTGCGGTTTACTTAAATTATTTGAAACGGCATCCTATTCAGCTGGAAACAAATTTTCCAGGTGTTTAAGCCATACAGGACACCTAAACCAGCGCATTGGGTCTTATGTAATGCAATAAAAACAACAACATTAGAAGAAGTGCTGGTGCATTAGAAGAAGACAGCACCAAACTACACGTCGGCACCGTAGTATGCTTATTTCTATGTTTCACTAAATTTGAAGGTAGATTAAAATTGTAAGTCCATGTTTATCTTTTTTATTATTGCTCTAAAATTGCTCCCTTCAGAAGACGCTGCTATCGACATCATCGGGTCAAATGTCATTAAGTTTGTACGTGTAGCAGCTCGACCGAAAAAAAATGTCATTCAGGAACTTAAGGCCTTAACTGCTAAATGCCATTTTCCGTGCCCGTGTGGCACGGGTATCAATCAGCCCATCCTCAGCTCTGACTTCCTGACCCAATTCGACCTCGACGTCAGCATGCGCCGCATCACCCGATTGACAGCAAGACGCACCAGTCCATCCTGGGCATTCTGTCAGCTGTCGCTCCAGCCACTGGCATCCACATGTTGATCCACCATGCTCGTATGCTAGAATCCTCGAAGACTTTCCTGAGGTCACGAGGCCCTGCAATTTAAATCGGCCACCCAAGCACAGCATAACACACCACATTGTCACGCGTAGCACCCCCGTCGCAGATCGTCCGCGCCGCCACTTCGGTGAGCGTCTGGCGATTGCTAAACTGGAGTTTGATCACATGCTCTAGCTGAGTATTACGTATTCGTTTTTCGTCTAGCTATTGGGCCTCCCCACTCCATCTGGTGCCCAAGAAAGAACCAGGTGACTGGCGTCTGTGTGGTGACTACCGGGTGCTCAATGCTCCCACGATAACTATCCCCTTCCACACATCCAAGATTTCTCAGGCCATTCGGAAGGATGCAAGATCTTTAGCAAAGTGGACCTTGTCAAGGCGCATCACCAAATCCCCGTTGAGTCTGCCGATATTTTGAAGACAGCCATTACTATACCCTTCGGCCTGTTTGAGTATGTGCGCATGCCCTTTGGGCTACGCAACGCAGCTGAAACGTTCCAGAGATTCATTGCCGACGGAACGCATGGCCTCCCTGCTGTATTCACTCATGTCCAGGCAGTGAACAACTTCCCAGCACCCACTACCCTATGCCAGTGCCTGGGTCCAGTGAATTTCTCACGCCACTTTATTCCGCACTGCACCGAGCTTCTGCACCCACTGACTGACCTTCTTTGCATGACCAGGGGCTCCTCATCCCCGATTGCCTGGTCTCTCGAAGCTCAAGCTGCTTTCAAGGCTGCTAAACAAGCCGTCGCCAATTCAGTACTTCTCATCCACCCGAGGACTAATGTGCCCACTCGCATCATGGTGGATGCTTCCAACGAGGCCATTGGTGCTGTTCTCCAACAGAAAGTTGACTCCAAGTGGCACCCACTGCGCATTTTCTCTCGGAAGCTCCAACCTGCCGAGACTTGTTGCAGCGTTTTTGGCTGTGAGCTTCGTCAAATGGCCCACATATCAGAATTCCCAACGGATATCTAAGGCACCGACAACAAGCCAGCTGACGCACTTTCACGCATCACCTCCCTCAGCACTTCATCTGCTGTGGACTGGGAACTTCTAGCTCAGATGGAAGACCCTGAGTTGCAAGTGCTACGTGGCCACCCCCGTTCCCCCTGCAACTTGTCACCCATTTGCGCCTGGCTCACTCTGGTGTGACATGCGAGCGGCTGCACCTCACCCCTTCATTCTGGCTGCCTTTTGTCGTGCAGTTTTCAAATCACTTCACACATCTGCCATCCCAGCATCCGAGCCACACAGCGCCTCATTAAACAGCAGTAATTCTGGATGAGCATCAGTACGTCTGGTGAACACTCATGTTCACCAGTGGGCCTGCTTGCGCCTCGCTTGCCAGACTGCCAAAGTGACCCACTACACGAAGACTTCCATGCAGTTTTTCATACCACCTGTCTGTTGCTTTGACCACGTCCATCTGTATTTGGTTGGACCGCTTCCTGCTTTTCAAGACTGCCAGTACATTCTAACAATAATTGACCACTTCACCCATAGCCGTGCCCATTCCGGACATCACTACAGAAACGGTCGCCAAAGCCTTCATTTCAGCATGGGTTTCCCACTTCGGCTGCCCTAGCATTGTTACAATCACGGCCGGCAATTTGACTGTACTCTCTTCACTTCCCTCAAATGCCTGCTTGGCACTAAGCACTAAGGGGTGGTATGCAAGTACCACTGCATACCACCCCTGTGCCAATTGCATGGTTGAGCAGCTTTATCACCAGCTGAAGGCTGCCCTCACTGCACACCTGGAACGAGAGCACTGGGTCGACCACCTTCCTATGGCGCTTCCTTGCCTACGGGTCGTCCTTCGTCGCGATCTTGGCTGTTCAGCGGCCAAACTCGTCTACGGTGCACCCCTGCGGCTTCCTGGAGAATTGTTCGTTCCTTCGGCTCCCTTGCCCCAGCTGCTGCAGTACCTCCAATGCCTACAGGACTGCGTTCAGCAACTGCACCCCTTCCCACCTCGATCTTCGGACCACAGCATTTTTGTGCATCCGGACCTTGCATCTTCAACTTCCGTTTTTCTCAGATGAGACACTGTAAAGGCGCCTCTTACACCCTCCTACGATGGGCCGTCCCGTGTCCTCCTAAAGACGCCCAAGTCCGCCACCACCCTACTGAATTGTCGTGAAGAGGTCGTCTCGTTAGACCGCCTCTAACCGGCCTACCTCAAAACACCTCCCAAGGGGCTCTCAATGGATTTCCCCAGCATATCCGCCGATCTGCATGCCATTAAGACAGCCTCATCGGCGTTCTGCCTGTTTCTCAACAAAGCCGTTAATTTACTTTGTTTACAGGAACCTCGCTGAAAAATATCAAGTCAATCCGAGCATTTCCCGACATTTTTTTTTTACTCTGTGCGCCGTGGACCATTTTTGGTACTATCTTTCGGTCATGCCGACTACGCCAACGGATTGTAATGGGGAATAACGCTTTCGCATTAAAAAAGTCTAAAAAAGAGGCATCGTGCACTGTTGTATACAGTCAAACCCACTTATAACGATACCAGTTTGAGCAATATATCAGATATAACAATGAGCAGCCAATGCACCAACTTTTGCATGTGCTTACTGCAATGCTCCACATTAATGGGAATAACAATTGAAGCTGCCTACTGGGTGTGCATGCCAAAACATGCTAAATCCATGGGGGGGGGGGGGGGGGGGGAAGAAACCCATTTTGCCTGCTTGCCCCGCACCTTGGCCACACATCCACCAGAGGGACGGGAAACGTAGGGAGATGCCACGCATAACACAAAGGCAAGTGTGGTGCATGCAGGCAACAGCTTGCGTTTTTTTTTTGTCCCATATTTCGCATTCCTTTTCTTTTCAGCACAGACATCCAGAAGGCAGATTTATACTTATAGTCAATAATGCAGCTTGAAAGTAGTGTAGTAAATGGTTTATTTTACCATAGAACACACACAAAAGTTCATGGTGTGGCAGCTTCTTATGGTATCTTCGAGGTCGCATCCATCCCCCGAAGCAGAGTCGTGCAGATCCGGCGTTACCCGAACTCAGAGGTAGAGGACAAGCGCGCAAGCCGAACGTGCGACTCGCTCTCGGAAGAGGAAACGGCAGATGCGAAACCACGTGACTACTGCTAACGACCGTTCGTTGAGACGCCAGCATGCTGTGGCCTAGGTTGCCTAGGCGACGGTGGTCTGTTGCCAAGAACGGTGACGCTGTGCTGTGATGACGTTGCTGGAAATGCTCTCATCTCGAGGACTGCTCTGACGACAGGGCGCTTGAAGATGGAGGAGAGCGATCGAAAAAAACCAGCCGAACGCAAGGCACGCACCCTCTTTCAACCAGCCGAAGACAAAGCCGCTCGCGAGACAGTCTAGAGCACTCCGAAACAGCCAGCCGAAGATGCCATTATTGTTGCATCTGAGTACTGGTAATGCTATACGGGGGTTCGACTGTACTTCTCTCTAATTAAAATCTATGCATGTTTGTGCGCTCTGCTTTTTTTCGTGCACCCTGGATATAACAATGACATTTTCTTGGCACTTAAATGATGTTATGAGGGGGTTCAAATGTACAGGCACGTGGGATTTGTAGTTTCAGAAGGCTTCATGGCACGCTGCAAGACTATCCAATGCATAGAATTTCTTTAACAAGAGCCCTTATAAACAAACCCTGCGCCAAGTAGCCGCACTTCATTTATCGAGCCACTGACCCAAGAGGTGTATGCTCTGGCAATGACAACCCTAGGCTGGACCTGTGGTAAAACCAGTTTGGTACAGTTCTGTTCCGGTTCAGTACCAAAATGGTTGGAAAATATATTGATTCGCCTCAATTCAGCTCCAGTCTTGGGTTCAGCTCCGGTATAGTTCAACATCCTGGTCATGAGAAGCAGAACATGTACTCCAGACAGGTATTGGGTATGTACCAGTCAACATTTACAGAACCAACAGAAATGTATTTGGTTTAAAAGAAGAGAAATACACCCTATGGCTTCATTTGCCCAAATCTAACGCAAGCCCAGTTTTTATGGGTTCCAAGTGCAATCTGAAAAACATGAGGGTTTATTTCAAAAAAAAAATCAATTCTGGGGTTTTATAGCACATGCCCACATGGTGTTTAATAACCCAACCACAGCTTCACTTGTTTTTTTGAATGACTCCATCACAAGACCCTGTTGCTGCTAGCTTAATGGGCCACTCCGGCAATTTTTCCACGTCCACTGACCTCAATAAAATTGAATATACGTTCTCTTTCGCACTCTGATTATCTGTGCCAAACGATATGACTCCAAGTCATTTAGTTTTCCTGAAAAAGAACTTTAAAGAATGGTTGCGTGTTCCCGACTCATGCCCACAAATGTACGATATTTTACTGGCCACCCACCACCACTTCGAACAGAAACGACGAAGCTGGCTATTTTTCTATGAGACAACGGCCAACAACCATCGTTTTCACAGACGTGATAACCGGTGCTTCTCTTCGTCTCGCCGCAGCATTGAGCTTGGGCATGTCAGTTGCCTCGAGCGGCGGCCGCGGGTCAAAAGCAAACGGTGATCAGTTCAAAAAAGCTGGAAAAGCTCCCCATGCCATCAGACGACATCGTCAGCTTCGCTTTTTTGGCATTTGCACCTCAAGTACTGCGCGTTTAGCATGCGTTCTACGTATTTACATTACGGTAGTGTAGGATCTGACGCCATCAACTTATTGTGACGTCACACTAAGCAGTTACCCGTTTAGGTACCTCGTTTATTGATTTAAAACTATTGATCAGTTTCTAAGCAAATTGAACCACCCTATGCCATTTGTAAATGACAATATCCTAATATGATTGAAAAAAGATGCCAGGGTTGCGCTTTAAAGTAACATATTGAATTTCACAATGAAAGCAGCAGGTTGCCAACCTATGCAAAATGTTGTTGCCACCTTGCGATGACACTGCCTTGCCCCAGCTATGCCAGTCTGTTTCATATCCGATTATCAATGCACAGGCTATTTTTGGTTTCATGGGAAATGTGCTCGTTGAATAGAGTAAATATGCAACCACTCCCTGTAAGCTACCATTTTGACTCTGCTAAGCAAAAATCAACATTAGGAGATTCCCTGTCAGGAAGAGCAATCCCGTAGCAACTGGGATCTCTATTAAGGTCACCAATGCTGACCAGTTGAAATTTATCTTGCAAGGACCACTTTCACGGTCAAAACAACACTAGAGTCTAGGCCCGTAAAAATTGTTTGGGCCAGGGTCGGGATTGAATTAACTAAAAAAACAAATTAATGCAAATCTACTGTATATCCATAACAACCAATAACAATAGTACGAAAGTGCAGATGACAAGACATGACAATAATGTGACAGCCAAGAACATTCTATTATATGCCAGTGGCACTGTATAAATGTGGGAAAGGTACAGACACAAAAAAGAAATTGAGAGAGGCGTCACAAGTTTGATAAGGGCTTCACATTGCTGAAGTTGGGTATGAGTCTCATAGGCAAGTTTGCACAGACCCAACGAGGACAGGCAGTCTATAACAGCGAGATGTATGCTTCTCTGGACTAATAAAAATGAGAGCAGTCCTTCCTTCAAATATGCATAAGTCAGTGAAACCAAAACTCAGCACATTTTTGCAGAATAGGAATGTCGCCTTATCATGCCTAGCAGAGGCAACATACATATTTTCTCAATTCATTTTACTTTATACATACACCATGAAATATGAGGAAATTTTACTGCCAATATGCTTTTAATTTAATTTGCACATGTGCTTCTGAAGGTGCAACTGGCACAAATTGTAGCTGTAGATGTCATTAACCACTCCTCGCATTGTCTGCTATGGTGGCTACCGATGTTAAGCATAAACTGCACTGATTGTTGCCTTGACATAAAACAGCACTTGGCGAAGATAACAAGGGAGCAATACCTACAAATTAAGTCAAACCATATCACCCAGAGAAGCACTGGTGAGTCAATACGTCGGGGCACTGCATGCACCCGCATATTTCAAACTTCCCGCTTAAGTAAAAAGATGCTAGAATTGCTTAATATGTGCCCAAAAGTGGCACCTACAGGTATGCAAACATTCGTGAAATGGCATAGCGGAAGACATTGATACAGCAAATTCTTGATACAAGCGCGAATAAGACACGGACGGAGCTTTGATACAGCAAATGTTGTGCACCTGCCAGCAGCTGAAAATGCTGGCATCCAGGGATCGCCTATACAACAGGTGAAGTACAGCTACTACTTGTAGGTCCAACCAGTGTCATGGTATTGCCGTGGCATGGCAGCCCAGTTGGTTAAGCAACATTCAGAGAACCAGTGAACAAATGAATTTCATTGGTCTCATTGCTCTCGGAATGCTGCCTTAAGGGCAAAACAAATGTCTTCATGCAACAACTCTGCCACTGCTGGGAATTCGCAATTACCTCATTCTCTATGCATTGCAGACCCCGTAGCCAAAGTTTTCCGCTCGTATTTTAGATCAAGAATTTTATATTAATCCGAGCCCCAGAAACTTTTGGATTAGCAGCTCAGGTAGGAATGTAAAACACCCAATATGAAGATTGGCCATGTTATAAGGAGACTTCTTCAATTGGCACTATACACACACCCTACTGGTTGCCCCGCCTGGATCTCGTGCGAATAACGCCATTTCAGTGATTCAAGAATGAACACAGTCAAGTCATTGCTCAAACTATGACCAGGAGATGGACCTATGATGTTTTCCCTGAAGTGCACAGTTGAGCAAAGCTTTCAAACCTGAACACTGGTGGAACAGGTGCCAAAGCGGGATGGTCAACCCGAAGAGGGTGTTCACCCGAGATGTGCCACTCCTTTGGCTACCAGGTGGAAAGCATCATGAGGCATCAGTGGACAAGTGTGGCCTGTGTCAGCTTACTAGATATGTTCCACCCCTAATTACTCATTCCTAAAACTCAAGCAAACATTTTTGTTCAGTACATTTCTTTTGCATAGAGTATGTTTCTTATTTGATCAATGCTTATGCTGACACTTCCAGCCAGTCGCAACGAAAGCCAATATAAAATGAGTGTTCAGCTAAAGTGTATCCGGATTTTCTTGTTTTTACATCACTCATGATGGAGGAAGTTTGTCAGTCAGAGCGTTATAGGTGAGGTAAATGTAGGGTAACTATAGGGTCGGGCCAACATGGACATACTTCTGAACTCCGCTGTTACATTCTTCACCTCTCCAATTTTTGCACAGAATGCTGCAGTTGAATCCAACTTTCTCATTGCATGCAACATTAAGGCGGCAGCATTCCCCCCCACCCCCTTAACAAGTGCGCATTATGCTTCAGAAATATGAACAGCTTTCTTTTGGCCTCTATAATTTTATAAAAGACCTTGATTTGCCAAGAAAAATTTAAGACCCTTCCCCTACCGGGAACAGGTGGACAGGCGAAGCTTGTCATACCCTCAAAATTAGGTGTCGCATTCCCTGGCCTCGGGGTTCGCTGCCCTTCGTTGACGCTGGGCTTCGGTAAGATGGGTTTTTAACATAGGATCCGCTGCCTGCCGCTGTAACCGAGCCTGGGCTTGGGCTGCCTTGAACACAGGATCTGCACGGCAAGCGCGAGCTTGCTCCCAGCTACGTTGACAGCGTTTCTCGCCGAAAGTGGCCTGTACCGCCGCCGACCGAACGCGTGGCCTTCCTATCCATTTGCCGAGCGTGCACTGAAAAGGAGGCACGACGCAACACGCGCAAGGCCCTTTCCTTCCCTTGCCCTTCCCCCGGCACGCACCCCCTCCCGATTGGGTGCTCTCGTCACGTGTTACGTTCGCGGCGCCGTTGCTCAAACGCAGCCTGCTCATCGGCGGAACGTACCCCACGCGGCCTTCCCATCAAGTCGCCGAAACTGATCTGAGCCGAGGGAAGCCCGGCGGAGCATGCGGCAACCTCCTTTCCTTCCCTTTCCCTCCCCACGACCTACCAAACGATGCCGATTGTTCGCGCGCGTCACGTGATCTGGCACCGGCGCAGCTTTCCCTGCACCTGCTCTTTCTTTCTTCCTTCCGTTCTTTCTTTCTTTGTCTGTCTGTCTGTCTGTCTCTGTCTGTCTGTCTCTGTCTGTCTGTCTCTGTCTGTCTGTCTCTGTCTGTCTGTCTGTGTCTGTCTGTCTGTGTCTGTCTTCCTTCCTTCCTTCCGTCTTTATTTCTTGCCCCTGGCTCATACATACCCTTATATACCCACATATCCAATGCAGATATGAGCCATAGTAGCTTTAGCGTTACACCGCCGGTGCAGGCTAGCGTATACAAGCTTTGCTTGAAAATTTGCTCTATAAGATAGACTAATTACCTGTATTCCTGAACTTGGAATCATACCTTAAAGGGGTCCAATCGCAGCTTTTGGCTAGTGAGTCATCACCCTTATGCTGTCCAAGAAGACATGTATGCTTGATTTCCATCCTTCAATTGCAACATCTATCTGAAGCATATCTGTCATACACACTTTTTGATGGGTATAGGCAAGGCACCTACCATCAGCTAAGAAAGGCTTTCTAGGGATGCTCAATGGCGAATGCACAATACATAGACAATATCAAAAGCTCAAGGCATGAGACCAGCACACAACTCGATTACACTGAAAAGGCAACACGAGCAATAACAGACAACTTGTTACATGTCATCATACCATCATACTCCGGGATGGAGGCATACCTCCTACTCAAGTGGCCTCACAAAGGATGCAACCACTGCAGTGACATTTAGCAGCTCTTGACCATAGTGCAAAGCATGTAGTATGGCATCAAAAATGGATGAGACATAACACCACTGTTGGCAGAGAAAACCTCACAACACCTGAAACCCTAATATTGCAAAAAGCAACAAAATTCCATGATAAAAACATACGAAGCTATTTCAACTACAGCCAGCCATGTTGGAAGATATCTTATTTGTGCTTCCACTATTAACAGAATATAAAAGGAGGCTATGGATTTACCCATTAAGTACATGTACAAACTTGATTCATAATCAGGTTTGACAGTCAAGAACCACTGCCTCCCTTTACCTGGCAGTTCTCACTCCCTTAAAGGGCCCCTCCTCACCAGGTTTGGCCATTTACATTTTGCACTGCTAGTTGTAGTCTAGGGTGCATCTTGCCCAAACAATGGATTCATTATTGTGATGCGGCCAGGAGGCATCACTGCCTTGACTGCGTCATGCCATTTTTCTTTCAGCTGTGCAGTACACTCCCAGTGTCTGCACTGCACGAAGGTCACGTGCCATAAGCAGCAACACTGCAGATCTTGCGTAGAGGCGCATGGGACGCTGGAAGCAGGGCTGCCTCATGAGGAAGTGCGCTCGGGCGGCTTTTTGAAATGTCAACTGTTTCCCCACTGTGCAGCCATGACTGCAACACTGCATGATCTACGTGTCGCTTTTGTCTGCTTGCAATGCCCAAACCTAGTGAGGGACCCCTTAACATATAGCTCCAATATATCAAAAAGCTAACAGTGTAACCACACCATGTGCCTTAACACACATTCACTTTAGAAAAAAATAAAAGGAGTACCTTGGCCACTTCAAAGTACATAACAAAGGTTTAAAAACTATCGAGAAAGTATTCGGCACCACAAACATGTTAGCCCAACAATAAGGTAGCATTAATAAACAGCCCGGGCAGGAAACATGCTGCGCAGACACAGAGGACACCTTTTCATTGGCCAGTAAGGAAAAGCTGCCCTCCATTGCACATAGAAACACACACACACACCGCTCACCTTGGGCGAGTACTGGCCATTCTCCTCAGCAATCACGGGGTTGCTAGCACCTTGGTTATTGCTCCCGAAGCAGCAGAGCAGCGTGTTGAGGAAGCCACGCTGCCGGGGCTTCCTGCTGGAGGGCGGCACTGCACGGGAGAGGGGGGAACACGGGGCTGTAGCCGCAGCCCGCCGGGCCCCGCCGCCGGACTCACCGCTCTTACGGGGCGGCGGCGGGCCCCTGCCGCCCGGGTAGGTCGAGCCGCCCGTCGACGGGGTGGGCGCCCCGCCCCCCTTGCCGCCTTTGCTGGGCCGCGCCGTGCCGCTCAGCGCAACGCACGCCGCTGCTTACCTTCGGCCCCCGGGCACATAACTAGGGCCACACGGCCGGCGCCACCGGCCGCCGCCGCGGCCCAATTGGGGTTAGAACACCGGGGGGCCCGGAAAACACCGCGCCACCTTTCGCACGCACGCGACACAGCCCCCCCCAGCGGCACGGCGGGGCCCCCGGCAAAACGCCGCGTGAGCTCGCGCCTTAAACCCCGGTCTCGACCAGCGTTTCGCTCCCTCCGCCGCGATGGCGCCATATTGCAATGCACCTACCTCGATCTGGAGGAAAATTTGTTAGTTGCTCCTCTTCTCGGTTAACTTGAGTAATTATGGACGTACTGTCCATGGATCCCAACTCTACTTGTAGGCAACTGCAGGTACCTTGCAACAGCACTAAACGAATAAACTTTGCAATAAATTAAAAAGTTTCAGGATCTTTCACGGCTTCCCTCCGGGTCCATGTTAAAATGCACTAGGCCTAGTGAAGAGGGTTGCTAAGATTTTACTGCGCATGCCCAGACAACCCGCGCTCTTGCCAAGTTATTTAAAGCAACGGCGCTATTTGGGCGCTGGCTGTTTTCGTGAACACTTAATTTTTCACCTCCGATTTCGACAGCAATAATACAATAACTACTCAAAAAAATAAGGAGGCAAAATACCATTCGTTCGAACTTTTTCTCTATTCCTTTCTTTTGCGAGTGTTAAGCGCGCATTCGTTTGTGTGCACGTGTATTAATACACCCACTGCCGTGACATGTCTGAATTACTGTACGTATATTTCAATACAGCCAATTTACTTTACTCTGAGAAGGACCGGTCCATTGCGTAAACCTGCGTTTTGTACGTGTCCGAATGAAGGTTACATAGAACTGCATATATAACAAGCATATTTTTTTCAACAATTATTTAAAAACTTTCCACACACGGTACTGTCCAAATCCACGCCATATAGGGTGGCGCCCTCTAGATTTAAAATGGGAGTCTTAAAGGCTATGCTTTTGCTGGTTGAATGAGCCGGACGTCGTGTTTTCTACACGACCTATTTCGGCTGCTTCGAACAACCGCAAACAAAAGATACGCAGCCAACATTGACGCAATCCTGCTCGTTGGCGGCTCGAATTTAACAAGTTTAAATAGGTGTGCTGTGATTTAACGCAGACAACGCACATTTCTTTTTCTCTAACAGCTACACCCACAGTCAGGATCTTTTTAAGCATCGAAGAAGTCCACGCAGCGGCAGCGAACGCATTGTTCAATACATATATATATATATATATATATATATATATATATATATATATATATATTACTGCCTGGAACACGCGGCTAACCTCTCTGACCGTCTGCTTTCTGCAGCTGCCGGCAGGCGGCAACACGAAGTTTATGCTATCTGATTTTTTTCAAAGGCTGATTTTTTCGGGACAGTGAAGGCAAAATAGACTTTAAGCGGGTAGAAATAACCAAACGAAAGTTATCTGATTGGTGGCTAAAATCAGGGCAGGGGTGAAATTTCACCCACCACAAAGGACAAAATATGTTAATAGTCATGGCTAGGTGGCGTATGTCACCGCCCGATTTAAAGGGTTCAGTCTCATCCATCCATCCATCGCCTTCGCTGCAGCCATAGAGTTTCTCACTACGTAGAGGGAAAACTGGCGCTACGGTGGCTAGATGGGTAGGTGTGCCGACCGAGCGTAGTTCACCACTTCTCCGCATCATGACGCAGAAGTGGCGCTGCGGACAGTATAACGGCTGAGCTGCGCGCAACGTCGGCTGCGCTAGTACACTCTAGCTGCGCTGCGTAGACGGGCAGCGTGTTTGATAGTAGACAGTTTTAGTATTGCGGAAATGGCACCACGCTAAACGCAATAAAATAGCGGGGTCAGACTGCGCATGCTCAGAACGCTATTTCAGTTTTGCGGATAGCGTGCGTCCGCTATTTCAGAAATATAGCGGAGACGCTAAACGCTCGCTAAGTTTTTAGCGTTGCAAACATGGTGGCACTCTCGGCTCGAACACTTGACATGCAGGCTCGTTTCAAGGCTTGGCGTGGATCAACACGGCTAGTTTGGTTGTCGAGCTGCTCAGTTTGCTGCTTTGACTACTCGCAGCTAGATGGTTTTGCGCTTAGCGGCGCATCGTTGTCTTACGCTATACTAAAACTCCATCGAACAGCGTTCCGCAAAGATTTAGCGTGCGTAACACGCTAACGCTAACGCAAGCATTTTCCGCAATACTAAAAGTCTCTAGTATCGCTTCCTCTGCTCTAGCTTTGAAGTACGCGCTATGCAACGCCATTTTGAGCAGTGTAGGCAAAGCCAGAATGGGGAATTTGTTGCTGTCGTCTAGTCAGAAGACACGATATGCTGAAGTTAATTTTCTAGCTGGGCGATTGGTCACATTTATTGGTATAAACGCGGCGCTCCAGCCCATTGCATTAAGTACGTAGATGCATTTTTTCCATGCATAAAACAATACTGCAGTGGTTTTATACGGTACATGGAAACGTGTTTACGTGATATTTAGTGAGTTCTAATATTTCAATTTCGAGAAATCCAGCTATTGTGTTTATTGCTGCCTCAGTTACGGTATTTAAATTGTTAAGAGACGAATTGTGTTGGTAAGTGCATATGGTTCACTGTTTGGTTGCAATAAAATAAAGTAATACGTCTTGGGCTAAATTCATGAATATATTTAAAATACAAGAAACGCTGTCATAACTTGAGTCGGCAAACGCAACAACATAAATAGCCTAGCGCCAGCAAGGCCGCAACGTTGGTCCACCACATCATAACATTATTCACAGCACACGCCTCCACTTCAGGTGATTCTTCTTCTCCCTGTTGCTTTCGCGCGCCATGTTATTGCCCTTGACAAGAAAGTAAAGGCGTATAATTGAATAGAACTTCACAACATCCCAGTGAACCACAAATATCCATTGGATGTACCACAAAAGACCAAATATCCAAGACATTTAACGACGTCCAGTTTACATCTATAGTATGTTCGACTGGTACGTGGCAGTCAAGGGTCATCCAGAGGACGTCGAATGTCCTTATGATTTGGACATCTCTTGCACATTCAAAGCTCTCATGCATTGATCGTACATTGTGCGTTATGAGTAGATGCACGCACTATGCCGCAGAAATACAAGAAAATTGTCTCTAATGCCTAACAATGGGAAGCTAGGAGAGCAAAAGCATTTAATTATTATTTTGCAATTTAGCACGACCGTTGCACGCACTGCTGGAGGTCGAGTAACGTTGCTGCCGCACACCGCGCGCAAAAGCCAATACTTTCGCCATTTTTTCGCTATACTTTCGGTCTCGGTTACGTCATTTTCTTTCTCATACAAAGATGCTTTATTTTTCAGTTATATCTATTAGTACACTGTTGAAAATACGTAACCTTTAATTTGCTGATTTATTACGACAGTTTATAAAGAAAAAAAGAAGCTTGAACTCGCAATAGCCTTGACTTCGCATTGCCACTGATATCAATTTAGCAACACGCGCCTCGATTACAGTGGCTAGAATGGGGAAGTGTGACGAGCGCGCCCGCTCGGTCGTGCCGCTTTGCAGGGAACAAGGTAGATGGCGCTGCGGCCCGTATTCACGTCACGCGCTTGAAGCAGAAGCGTTGCCAAGGCGTCGGATCGCCGCGTTTCATTATTCTAATTCGCGTTTTTTTAGCTAGTGTGGTTACACATTTTGCATTTTGTAGCTCAATGATATGATATGCTAATATGGCGTGAACAGATGGCAGAAGCTTGCACGGATGCGGAATGCCCTCAACTAAACGCGATCAACACGCTGTTGGATTCTTGCGATTGCACTATTTTAGTTCACCCTTGGATTTATGAAACAACTCCTAATGAAAGGAAAGTCTGGACCACAACAATACATTTTATTGTATACTTGCCGAAACACAACTTAGAAACACACAAATACGTCGCACGGGTTGGAAAGCAGTCAAGCGTTGGACCTAATGTTTACGTCAGACGGCTAAGTTTCAGATGTTTCTTTCTCTCGCGGGAAGATGCACGCTCCTTGTTCAGGGACTTCGTGTAAAAGTGGAGGCGCGTTATGAAAAAAAACTTTATGATCTGGTTGGTTAGGCTGTCACCGTGCTGTGCACATCCAAGCACGACAGAATTCCTCTTCAGGCACGAGGTCAACTCAGCCAAGCTGTCATGATGTAGCTCATTATAGCTGAACCATGTCGTGAAAGTCATCTCAAGGGCTTCGACGAACGCGAAGAGCTGCTCCGACGGATAGAGTAGCCCACCATTGTCGCAAAAATGTGTCAGCGTAGCGAGGTCTTTGCTTGCATCCTGCGGAGCTACCAGAAGCTCATCGAAGCAGTCGCGGCAGCCGCTTTTCAGAACATTTTTCCTAGCGACATACCCGGCTATGTAATAAACAAGTAATGTAATAAACATCGCTATTCTTCGCAGCATACACATGATCAGGATCAAGCGCCGACTTTTCCAATACTCCAGAAGCTTCTTCGAGCTTGCCATTGTTAATCAGCGAGTCCACTGGCTTGGCACTACTGCCATCTCCAAGGAGAGAGGTCAGTGAACCTCCTGAACAGTTTCCACTGTTTGGGGCCTTCACCAAATCATAAAAGCTTAGGCAGTTGACCGTTATCAAAAACTGCGTTGCCGTAGGGTGATCGTTGCACCCTGAAAACTGGCGAATGACACCAAATAACTTTTCAATGCAGTCTTGGCTTAGACGGCTTGTGAGGATGAACTTGAAGTTCAGCTTTTCACTCGCATACCTCAGTAGGCCAAGGGTAGCATGCAGAGTAACTCTCAGTCCCTCGGCGGTGCTTCCTGAAATGAATCCAATTTTGGATGGCTCTAAGGAAGTTTCCCACTTGTTGAGGTATTCTAGGAACTCTTTTATGTTCGTTTCTTGAGGAGAATCTATCTTCAGTCCTTGCGATGGAATACGTGCCGTCATTGCTTCGATTAGCTTTACCATCCTGTGCACAAACGCCTGTGTTGGAGCTGGGTTGCCCCAACGCCTAGACACTTCATTCTTATAAAAAAATAGGCCACGTAGTACTTCAGCACTGAACAAATGGAAGGCTAAGTTTACCTTCATCTTCTCGAAGTTGTTTGGGTTCACATGGGAAGCGGTGATTTTAGGCATCACTTTTAGTGTGACGGCGCATTTATCTTCATCATACGCCCCTTTGATATGCTCCATGTACACAGCACCATCTGGGGTTTTGTAAGGGGCTTTTATAAAGCCATTCCTAACACACTTCATTAAATGTGGGAAGTCTGATATAAAGAAAAGGCGCCGGCCTTCCTCGACAGGATGCGGCACAGAAGACTTTATGGCTGTTGAAGACCCCGATATACCAAACCTACGCCACATGGACCGATTCCATGATGCTCCATCCGACGTTATAAAATCCACTTTGAGGCCTGCTTTCTCTGTAAGCAGCACGGCTTCCACAACAATCCTTGAAAGCAGTGCAGCTTTTACATTTCCTCTGGAAGCAAAAACTCCCAGTATTTGATGCCAGGAGCCTGTCAACGGTTGAAACAAAATGACCATGCCATGATCACATGGAATGTGCTTTTCGCTGTCAGGTGTGAACGCTCCCAAATCTACAAATCCTTCTACCTTTCCTGCGGTACCAACACTCAAGCACTCTGACAACTTCATTT
This sequence comes from Dermacentor silvarum, assembly GCF_013339745.2. Taxonomy (NCBI): domain Eukaryota; kingdom Metazoa; phylum Arthropoda; class Arachnida; order Ixodida; family Ixodidae; genus Dermacentor; species Dermacentor silvarum. Next base: position 151,551 of record NW_023606180.1, read on the forward strand.
CGTCTATTATGAGGCCACCGTGTCCTTTGAATTCATCCATTGATTTCGTTTTCTCGGCAATCCCTGCTAACACCATGGAATTAAAGCCAAAGCCGCTCTTATACTTGCGCATGTATACTTTCAGGCACGAGCGACTCGGCAGCAGCAGTATGCCCCCCCGTCTCACGTGTTCATACAGCCTAGGGCTCTTCATTCGCACTATCATGCATTCCAATAGCCACTCTGGGTTGTACTTCATTCCCTTTGCCGACTTACGTCGTGCACCCTGAAAACATTGCATGATAGCAAGCCTTTGCTTGGGCCTGAGATCTTTTAGTCGGTTTTCAAGGACGTTTTCTTCGAGCTCCTCACTTTGCTGCTTCAGTTTCTGCATATTATCTTCATACCGCGAAAGCTTAGCCCTTAATCGTTTAAGAGCTTGTGTTTGTGTCCTCCTCCTTAATGATAGACGAACAGCTTGAGTCCGACTGCGTTGTTTCCGCGAAGATCTTTGATTGAGGAGGCCTTTCCTGAGAAGTTTACAAGAAACGCATTGTTTTTTCTCTTGTGCGGTTCCATGACATTTTGAACTGGATATTTCGGTACCAGTGACAAGGTACCTCTTGTTTCCGATAGCAAACGGAAATTCTTCAACAGTTCCAGCCCCTGAGCACACGCTTAGAGCGTCTACCTGCCCTAACAGTGAGGCAGGGTCGTCACACACATCGTGCAGTATCTGTATTCCTTTCACAAACACTTCTTGCTTCACTCCGTTTTCTTCTTGTGTGAAAACAACCAACTTCCTGGCGAACAAGATGCTCTTGTCTTTTCCCGGTTCACACACGCTGTAACCAACAATCAGAGGAGATACACTGAACGTATGTTTCCCCCACGAGGGCGACGGTAAGGCGAAGTTCTCAAACGGCATGCATGAATCGCTGTTGATGTCAACACTGTCGATCGCGTTCTCAGCACTTACTGATGTGGTTGTCTCTTGTGCACGCTTCTTCCTCGGTGGGGCATGCTGTTCAGTCCTTGTGGGGCGCTTTCTCTCCGGTGGCAGCCTCTTTGAGCAATAGGCAGGTAGGTTCGGGAACCGAGTAGGAACCGCTCCCGGAAGCAGCACAGGCCTGGTTCTGTCAATGCGGATGAGCTCACCATTCACTGTGTGCTCAAAATATCTAGAAATGAACCTATCGTCGAAGTGGAGTTCGCACACTGCACAATTTTCTTCCAGTTTCTTGTCGGCGCGAGGAACAGCGCGTTGCCACTGTGCGAGCAAGGTTTGGTCCTTCGGTACACCAAACAAGGCCAGTTTATTCTTGTTAGACTTATAGCCTGTCGTACACCCAGGCACAAAACAATGACTCTGCCTCCTTGGCATGACTACAGCATGACTACACACGACGGGGGTCAAACTTGCGCGCAGAACCGTAAAAAGAACTGTACGCACGTGGCATTCACCAAAAAGAAACGGCGAGCTTTTCGGCGCGGCGGAGCTTCAGCGACGTGAATGCGGGAGCGAGCGCCCCCACGCGGTTCCCTCTTCTCCGGCTTCAGCGCCTCCCATATGAGCCGCTCGCCGGTCGTCACACTTCCCCATTCTAGTCACTGTACCTCGATGCAAGTGCGCAGCAATGTTCCGGGCGCGAGCAGCGTGTGCTTTATTTGTCTTTTCGACTTTTGGGCGGTTGACCATGGCCCAAGTACGTATATACTAGGCAGAACTGTACAGTTGCGTGCTGAAATTTAGAGCTGTGCTTCTGACTGCTATTTGTGGTACGTTTGTTCGCCTTGCGGAGCGCTTACGGGAATGTTCTGGAGGCAATGTTTTGATGGTTAATTTTCGCACATGTTTGTATCGCTTGGTTTCCATAGTTCCTCTTCAAGTGTCAGGGATATTTCTCATTTGCAATGCCTATCTCTAAGTCTCTGGCAGCATTATGTTATTGGCTCTTTTGTGATCTGAGAAGCTGCCTGACCAAGTTGCCTATGAAGATGAACATTCCATCTCTGGATTCTGCTTGCGTGGAATTTATTTTACCATATATTTTTCAATGCAGCTAGGAAGTACTGGCTTTCTATTTTGAATCCGGTGGCCCCAGAAGCAGGTGCTGGCAAGCAGGCCATGCACTTTTGGTCATTAATTAGTATGTGATACCACCTCTTACTACTCAGTTTTATTCTTTTTAATTATAATTGTGGCACTGTGCCTACTAGTCATTTTGTGCCTACTCATTACTTGTGTTTTAATGAAGTTTAATTTTCAAGAATCTGTTTTTGATTACGTTTTTTTTAGATCCGCGTTTAACCTGTTTCTATACAGCGAGAACATGTAATGAATAATTTCATACATGTGCGTGGCTGGGGGCCGATCATTTTTGTAATAAAGCTTTATCAGTTGTATAAATAAAAAAGTAACATTGGTATGACATTGCGAGTTTCACTGGTGTGCTTTACCTAGTGCTTATTGAACTCACTATTTTTCATTTATCCATTGCAGGATTTGTAATGATGCATAATGATCAAAATGCAGATTTACGATTTTGTTAGCACAGTTTTCGGATTTTGATGAGCGCTAGAACTATATATAAATGTTGATAGTCACTTTAGCGACCACCGAAGAGGATGAAGGCAGAAGCCTGCCCACTCACGAAGCATTAATTAAATTATTTGTCATTCTCATTCGCATGCGTTATATTTATTGTTTTCACCTACCAAAGTTGTGGGCTCGAGTGCCTTAATTAGCTTCGTCATAATTAACACCAATGGTTGCGGGCTCTACTCCCACCAAAGGTCGAGGATTTGAGTGCCTTAATTGTATCTTAATTAACTTAGTCTTAATTAACGCCAAAAGTCGTGGGTTCGACTTCCACCAAAGGTCGAGAGTTCAAGTGCCTTAATTAACTCTGCCGTAATTAACTTGCCTTAAGTAACTTCGCTCTAATGAGCACCCAAGGTAGTGGGTTCGACTCTACCTTCACCATGTCAGTTGGAATCCAACTTGGAGATAATTTGGAGATGTGGTCGGTCCGCCCCTATCTCCAAGTGGTTTCGACTGCCAACAAAGGCCGTGGGTTAGAGTGCCTCAATTAACTCTATCTTAATGAACTATGTCTTAATTCGCTTCGACCTAATTAACACCAAAGGTCGAAGGTTCAATCCCCAATTTTGGTGCCATTGAATTTTGGTGCTGCAACGCTGGACATCGGATTTTTCGACCATTGAACCATCTAAGGATTTCACCTGAATAAGTGTTGCAATTTATATTTTCACATTCACACGTTAACAAAACATTTCATGGAAAGTAACCAGCTACATGCCGACAATGGGGGTAACTGTGCTATTAGTGTGCCTCAACAGATGTACCATCGAGGACAAATTAAATGCGAACAGCGGAGCCTGTGGCCGAAGTATAACTAAAGGCATACGGTGCATGTCGTCGGCCAGTCGTTGTGCAGGTGCGTCGGGATGTAGTTCTAGAGGAAGAGTGGAGCGCTGCTCGCCCTATTGCGATAAACGTCACCCGTATTTTGCCCGAAAGTTGTTTTCTCATCTCTCCTCGGCAGTGCCATACCCACCAGGCAGTACAGTGTTATGGTGACTAGCACCATCGCTACATCTGTAGTGCAATATAGCTGGCATGCACCCAGCTTGCTAACGTGCATTGCTTTGCTTTTGTTACCACCATCAAAGCTGCCAGTGTCTAATCGTAATTTGAATAGCACGAAAAATGTATTGCATTGGATGCGCACCAACAGTGCTAGCCACCTTAAAAGTAGGAATGACACTGCAATGGCGGGGTGAAAATACAAACTTAAAAAAATACAGGTGCCGTAATACGCACTAGGACAAGCAGCCCTGCACTCCGCATCGAAACCACATGCATGTGTACAATTGGCTGGCCGCCGCCGCACACTGTGCTGTTAGTTACCCAAGTAACCACGGATATCCGTGGGACGTCCGCCACAAGTCCGAATGTCCATCCATCAGGATATCCAGCACGGACGTCCATAGGACGTACAAGGAATGTCCATATCCCGTTCGGATGTCCAGAGGACATCCGATTTTGATCGTCCAGTGGCTGTACATAAATGTGCATGCCTAGGACATACATAAGTTAGGACATGGATGGATCGATGTCCTAATATGAAAAATTATGGTTGGAAATTGTATAGGTTTGTAATTAATATTTGCATGTTTCTGCACTCTATCGGATGCTTGGAGTTCTTTTTGCAAGGCAAAACGAGTAACTGACCTATCCTTGCAACTTAAGATGACAATTATGAAAATTTAATATTTGGACAAACCCACTCTAGCATGAAAATTGCGCAATTTTTCTCCGTATACAGCAATTGGCATTATTATATTACATGCCTAGATCATGAGTACAGTAACATTTAAAATTATGTTTATGGAAAACTTGCAGAACATTGAATCGCCCACTAGAAATCACTAATTACGTAACATGGAGCGAGTGTACTAAAACTATCCATCATTGCGGAAAGGCCGATTATGAGCCCCGCCCTCCAACTTGTAACTGGGAAAAATTCTCGAATTTATTTTGCCAGGACCATGATCTAATAATGTTGATCACCTGGGGGTTCCTTAGCATGCACCTGTATCGAAGTACACAAGCGTTTTTGCATTTCTCCCTTATCGAAATGCAGCCGCCACGACCTGAATTCAACTCGCAACCTTAATCTCAGCCGCCTAACAGATCTCAAAGGCTATGTTTTCGCTGGCTGCATGAACGATTACAGAAGCAAAAAATAAAACAGGCGCCATGTAGCAGTTGCCAATCTCTAAGGCTATACGTTTACTACGCTTTCGCTAATTGAATTCATTGGAAGTTGGAAACACGTCCAAAATGTTTAGTTTTACGACACCACTTATTCTTAAAACAAGTAATTGTTCCACTGTCTAATTTTATATATTAATAATAATGTTTCAAGAAACTATATTGACGTTGATGTGTCAAAAACTCATGGCAAAGCACGCTGTGCGACGATTCAGTGTCGTGTTGCGATCCAACCGAATCCAATCCGAGGTAAAGCCATCATTTCAATGGCGGCGAAGTGCCCATGCGGCCGGTCAACTGTCGGTTCGTTTGCCATCTTCACTGCCTGCCGAAGTCGCCTGCTCAGCTATTGAGGTATGACGGCTACATCGATCTCTATTTTAGCCATTACAATAACGGAATGTGTTTTGTTTGCAGGTGCCATCAAGCCCTAAAGTGAGTGAAAAGCCGTACACGCGAAAGAAAGCGCCACTGCACACAAATGCTGTATTTGAGGACTTCGGATCTCGCACCGGCAGCCAGCAGTCAACGGCCCGAGTAGCAAGTCAGCACATCTTCGTAAAGAAACAACTGTTTATTTCCTAGCAGTGCAAACGTGGTGTTCGCCGGTCGGTACCGCGCAACTGAATGTGCAGGTGTGAAAGTGCGCGACGGCGCGCGTCGGCCAGCGGGAAGCCGCTCCCTGCTTGGGAGCAATGTGACACGCGTGTGCCGGCCAGGGTCCCGCACGACGAGCAGGAGGTAGGCGCACACTATGTACTGTGCTGCCGTTTTCTGGTTTCTGCCACACGTATATTCTTGCTTGTAACTGTTCTTTATTCTAAAGCTTGTGCCTGTAATGAATCGTCGTAGGGTTTGACAGTACAAATAAGTAAATGTGATAATCGAACGACACCTCATTTAATGGTGTTGTCTTTCCCATATTTGTTACTCTGCTTAACATGCTGAAAGGAGTTTCTATTGATTTTGTATGTATTCGCGCTGTCCTAGCTTCAGTCATGATATCTGGATCTGTCAATTTTCTTTTTTATCGGCGAGTATATTTGTTGTTATGAACATTATTCATGTGTGCATTTTGGACTTATGTTTAAGCTAGCAATAAAATATTTATTGTGTTTTGAAGCTTGTGTGGGCCTATTTTTTACGTTTAGTTACGGCAGAGCAGTGACAGTGAAATGCATTGAAGCACCCGACCAGTGCATTTATATATATATATATATATATATATATATATATATATATATAGGTCCTTGAATGCATTCCACTATTCATGCTTCAAGCCCAGTGAACCACAAATATCCATTGGATGTACCACAAAAGACCAAATATCCAAGACATTTAACGACGTCCAGTTTACATCTATAGTATGTTCGACTAGTACGTGGCAGTCAAGGGTCATCCAGAGGACGTCGAATGTCCTTATGATTTGGACATCTCTTGCACATTCAAAGCTCTCGTGCATTGATCGTACATTGTGCGTTATGAGTCGATGCACGCACTATGCCGCAGAAATACAAGCAAATTGTCTCTAATGCCTAACAATGGGAAGCTAGGAGAGCAAAAGCATTAAATTAATTATTTTGCAATTTAGCATGACCTTTGCACGCACTGCTGGAGGTCTAGTAACGTTGCTGCTGGACACCGTGCGCAAAAGCCAATACTTTCGCCATTTTTTCGCTATGCTTTCGGTCTCGGTTACGTCATTTTCTTTCTCATACAAAGATAGTTTATTTTTCAGTTATATCTATTAGTACACTGTTGAAAATACGTAACCTTTAACTTGCTGATGTATTACGACAGTTTATAAAGAAAAAAAGAAGCTTGAACTAGCAATAGCTTTGACTTCGCATCGCCACTGATATCGATTCAGCAACACGCGCCTCGATGCAAGTGCGCAGCAATGTTCCGAAACGGGCGCGAGCAGCGTGTGCTTTATTTGTGTCTTTTCTACTTTTGTGCGGTTGACCATGGCCCAAGCACTGTACGTATATACTAGGCAGAACTGTACAGTTGCGTGCTGAAATTTAGAGCTGTGCTTCTGACTGCTATTTGTGATACGTTTGTTCGCCTTGCGGAGCGCTTACGGGAATGTTCTGGAGGCAATGTTTTGATGGTTAATTTTCGCACATGTTTGTATCGCTTGGTTTCCGGCGTTCCTCTTCAAGTGTCAGGGATATTTCTCATTTGCAATGCCTATGTCTAAGTCCCTGGCAGCATTATGTTATTGGCACTTTTGTGATCTGAGAAGCTGCCTGACCAAGTTGCCTATCAAGATGAACATTCCATCTCTGGATTCTGCTTGCGTGGAATTTATTTTACCATATATTTTTCATTGCAGCTAGAAAGTACTGGCTTTCTATCTTGAATCCGGTGGCCCCAGAAGCAGCTGCTGGCAAGCAGGCCTTGCACTTTTGGTCATTAATTAGTATGTCATACTACCTCTTACTAATCAGTTTTATTCTTTTTAATTATAATTGTGGCACTGTGCCTACTAGTCATTTTGTGCCTACTCGTTAGTCATTTTCGCCTACTCGTTACTTGTGTTTTAATAAACTTTAATTTTCAAGAATCTGTTTTTGATTACGTGTTTTTTTTTTCTTTTTTAGATCCGCGTTTAACCTGTTTGTGTACAGCGAGAACATGTAATGAATAATTTCATACATGTGCGTGGCTGGGGGCCGATCATTTTTGTAATAAAGCTTTATCAGGAGGAGGAGGAGGAATAAACTTTATTTAGGGAAATGAGCAGACGCTAAAATCGTCCGAGGTGGGCGGCGTCCCTAGTCCAGGATGCCGTGGGCCTGAGCCGATATCTTGGCCCTGCTCACCAGGCGATGCTGGTCTTCAGGGCTCGGGCTTGTCAGCTGGGCCTCCACTGCTCGACGGTTGGTCCGGTGATGGGTGGTGTCGATGGGTTTTGTTGACATTCCCTATCATATGGTAGAGGGTATTGGGCGCAGAGCAGAAGGCGCATCTGTGAGTATAGCTCGTAGGATACATGGCGTGTAGCAGGGTGCCGTGCGGGAATGTGCCGGTCTGTAGTTTGCGGAAGATCACTGCCTCTTCTCTTGTTAGCTTGGGATGCGGGGGTGGGTAGATCCTCCTACCCCGTCTGTAATGACTCAGGATATCGGCGTATCTTTTCGGGACGCTATCATGTTGGTCTGCCGGTGCTCGTGAACCCGGTGGGATAGCCCGGAGAATGTGATCTCGGGCAGCAGCGTTAGCCGCTTCATTACCCGCCAGGGACTCGTGTCCCGGGGCCCAGACAATGTAAAGTTCTTGAAAATTGTCTAGTTTTTCGAGGATGCTCAGGGCTTGTTTCGAAATGCGGCCCTTTTGGTAATTTCTGCATGCTGTTTGCGAGTCCGTGATGACTGTGATGTGATCCTTCTCTCGCTTACCCGTAGTGGCTGCCAGGGCTATCGCCGTTTCTTCCGCGCAGTCGATGTCTGAAGTGCTTACCGAGGCTGCTGCTACCTCTTGTCCTTGGCCGTTGATCACGCTGATAGCGTGGGCCGCTCTGTTCTTGTACTTTGCCGCGTCGGTGTATCTGACTTCTTCTTGTTTTGATCCTTCCTAGGCCTTACGTAGAGCTTGCACTCTCGCTCGCCTCCTTTCTCTGTTGTATTCAGGGTGCATGTTTCTCGGGATGCTGGCCACCGTGATCTTCTCCCTCAGGGGCAGAGGAACCCGCTGTTTTCTGGACTCATATTCGACTGAGTAGCCCAGTCTTATTAGGGTGTCCCTGCCCGTGCTGGTGAGCTTGAGTCGCTTTATCTGGCTCGTCTTGTGGGCCTCTGCTAGTTCCTCCCAAGTATTGTGGATGCCCAGGCTGAGTAGCTTCTCCGTCGACGTTGTCGGTGGAAGCCCCAGTGCCAGCTTGTAAGTCTTTCGTATTAGGATGTTCAATTTGTCTCTCTCGCTGTTCTTGAGACCCAGGTACGGAGTGCCGTAAGTGACTCTGCTGATTATCAGGGCTTCTATCAATCTGATTGTGTCCTGCTCTTTCAGGCCGTGCTTTTTGTTAGTCACTCTTCGCACCAAGTGCGCGACTTGGGTAACTGTCGCTTGCAGCTTTTTAATGGCGGCGAGACCGGCACCGTCCTTCTGGAAAGTGAGGCCCAGAATACGGAGTACGTCCACCTTGGGTATGTTGACTCCATGTAGGGTCAATGTTGGGTCTGGTGTCTCCTGCGGAGGCCGCCCTCTTGTCCTCCTTTTGAGGATCAGGAGCTCCGACTTTTCCGGAGCGCATGAAAGACCGCAGCGGTGTAGATAATGCTCGGTCCTGTCGATGGCTTCCTGCAGTGCGTCTTGTTGCTCGCCCACCGATCCCGTACACGTCCATATGGTCAGGTCGTCTGCATATATTGCGTGATGGATACCCCTGATGTTCTCCAAGAGGTTCGGCAATCCCCTCATCGATATATTGAACAGCAACGGGGAGATCACCGACCCCTGGGGGTTCCTTTGGGCGGTATTTGAAACTTCTCGGCCCTGAGGTTCCCCAGGCCTATGGTCGCTGTTCTACCCGTCAGGAAGTCCCGGACGTAGTTGTATGTCCGCCTTCCGCAGTTGGTCCGCTGTAGGCTGTTTAGCACTGCTTCGTGTGAGACGTTGTCGAAGGCTCCCTTCACGTCGAGTGCCAGGATGGCACTCTTGTGGCGTGTGCTGAGGCCGTCGATGACTTGTTCTTTTAGCTGAAGTAGAATGTCCTGGGTGGAGAGGTTTGGTCGGAAACCGAACATAGTATTCGGCAGGTGCCCCCCTTCTTCCAGGTAGGGCGAGAGTCGATTGTGGACCATGTGCTCGAAGAGTTTTCCCGCGCACGACGTGAGAGAGATCGGGCGCAGGTTCTGTATCTTGACGGGCTTGCCGGGTTTCGGGATCATCGTTACGTCCGCGTGCTTCCAGGAAGCCGGTATGCTGCCGGTCTGCCAGCTTTCATTGATATATTTTAGTAAACTCTCCGTCGCCCCGTCGTCCAGGTTACGGAGGGCCTTGTTGTTAATTTTATCCCTGCCGGGCGTCGTGTTTCTCGTGAGATTTTTTAAGGCTTCCATGATCTCCGACTTGGTGAAAGGTTGGTCAGTTGTATAAATAAAAAAGTAACATTGGTATGACATTGTGAGTTTCACAGGTGTGCTTTACCTAGTGCTTACTGAACTCACTATTTTTCATTTATCCATTGCAGGATTTGTAATGATGCATAATGATCAAAATGCGGATTTACAGTTTTCTCATCACAGTTTTCGCATTTTGATGAGCGCTAAAACTATATATATAAAAGTTGACAGTTACTTTAGCGAACACTGAAGAGGATGAAGGCAGAAGCCTGCGCACTCACGAAGCATTAATTAAATTATTTGTCATTTGCATGCGCTGTTACTTCTATTGTTTTCTCCTACCAAAGTTGTGGGCTCGAGTGCCTTAATTACCTGTGCCTTAATTAACTTCGTCATAATTAACACCAATGGTTGCGGGCTCTACTCCCACCAAAGGTCGAGGGTTTGAGTGCCTTAATTGTATCTTAACTTTGTCTTAATTAACACCAAAAGTCGTGGGTTCCACTTCCACCAAAGTTCGAGAGTTCGAGTGCCTTAATTAACTCTGCCGTAATTAACTTGCCTTAAATAACTTCGCTCTAATGAACACCCAAGGTAGTGGGTTCAACTCTACCTTCACCATGTCAATTGGAATCCAACTTGGAGATAATTTGGAGATGTGGCCGGTTCGCCCATATCTCCAAGTGGTTTCGACTCCCAACAAAGACCGTGGGTTAGAGTGCCTCAATTAACTCTATCTTAATGAACTGTGCCTTAATTCGCTTTGACCTAATTAACACCAAAGGTCGAAGGTTCAATCCCCAATTTTGGTGCCATTGAATTTTGGTGCTGCGACGCTGGACATCGGATTTTCGACCATTGAGCCATCTAAGGATTTTACCTTAAGTGTTGCAGTTTATATTTTCACATTCACACGTTTACACGTTAACAAAACATTTCAAGCAAAGTCACCAGCTACATGCCGACAATGTGGGTAACTGTGCCATTAGTGTGCCTCAGCAGATGTACCATCGAGGACAAATTAAATGCGAACAGCGGAGCGTGTGGCCGAAGCATAACTAAAGGTATACGGTGTATGTCGTCGGCCTGTCGTTGCGCACGTGCGTGGGGATATAGTTCTCAAGGAAGAGTGCAGCCCTGCTCGCTCTATTGCGATAAACGTCACCCGTATTTTGTCCGAAAGTAGTTTTCTCATCTCTCCTCGGGCAGTGCCATACCCACCTGGCAGTACACTGTTATGGTGACTAGCACCATCGCTACATCTGTAGTGTGATATAGCTGGCATGCACCCAGCTTGCTAACGTGCATTGCTTTGCTTTTGTTACCACCATCAAAGCTGCCAGTGTCTAATCGTAATTTGAATAGCACGAAAAATGCATTGGATGCGCAACAACAGTGCTAGCCACCTTAAAAGTAATCATAGATAGGAATGGCACTGCAATGGCGGGATGAGAATACAAGCTTCCAACAAAATACAGGTGACGTAATACGCACTAGGACAAGCAGCCCCGCACTCTGCATCGAAACCACATGCATATGTACAATCATCGCTGGCCGACGCCACACATTGTGCTTTTAGTTACGTTTTGGCCACACACTCTGCTGTTCGTATTTCATTTGTATTCAATAGTACATCTACTGTGGCACTCGCAGGTATACAGCTCATTATAGGGACAGCAGGAAAGATCCACTAGATGTTCTATGGACGTCCTGCGTCCCAAAAAAGAACATCTATTAGAGGTTACTTATGTCCAGCTGCGACATCCTTTCAACGTTAGAGCAACGTGATCTGGATGGGACTTAGATTATCCATGGTACGTATTTGTAACGTTGTTTGGAGAAATATAGATATCTATAGGACGTGTGCAATGTCTCAAACATGATGTTCTATGGACATCTATGGTACAATAATGGTTCACTGGGTAGTGTCATACTGAGAATTCGTTCCAAGTGGATCCGCCTCGTGAGCTCCACGGCTAGAATTTGTAAATTGCCATATGGGCTATGAGGATTATAATTACTTACAAACTTAATTAGTGCAATTTTGTTAATTAGTCGAGTATGCGCTTCAATTTTTCGGGCAAGTAATGTCCGCCTCTTCGAGTAGACCAACTCATCAACTAGAATCGTTCTATCTGCCTCAGGCAATCTGTAAATTTTTATTCGCTGAACACCGTGTACATGTCATATTCTGGTCGAAACGTGTAATGTGGTTTCAAGTGAAAGTTTTCGTCAGTGCCGATGAGGTTGTGGCACGCCTGAAAGCAAATTTAAGTGTGAAGGAGAAGATGGTCGAGGGTGGAGCGTGCGCAGTTGGGCATGACGCGTGGCGATACCATCACGATATAGTCGCTCGGTAGTGGTTGGTCGTGGATGTTTTCTGTCATGACTTGCATATCTAGAGCAAGCCACTGAGGTTTCGCTCCCCTTTGGTTCCTCGCTTCTTCACTCGAGCCGACAGTGTCATGCGTCCTAAGCTATAAACTCTTTGCCTTCAAGGAGTACTGACACCAAAATTTGAAGTCGAGATAACCTGTGAGGTCGATTTAGGTGGACACACACACTTCGTGTACAAAATATCAGCGGCGAATATAGATTAGAACATATTTAAAATCATTGTTAAAGTACGTGCGCGCAGCCAACCGCAAAGCGCAGCACCTCGCGACATTGACATCAAGCAGGGATTATCAACAACCGAGAAAACGTTTCGTCACGAATTTGCGCTATCGTCGGTGCGGGGCCTGCGAGCAAGTTTCTCGCCGCTCCGATCGTCCCGGTGCTTTTTTTTCTCCCTGGACTAGACGCTTGCCTCTTTCGCCGCTGACGGCGGCATAAAAATCGGCCTAATTTGTTTCTGACACGAGATAATACTTAGAGTAAAGTGACCTAGAAATTGTGCATGTTATAAAATATTGTGCGATATAGCAAATCGTTGGCGTGATTTTGGCTCGCAACCGGTCAGCGCAGCCGCCGCAGCAATCGTCTCTATGAAGCGGCTCGCCTTGCTAACGTGTTTTCTCATCGCTACCAACGGCGTCGGTAAAAATAATTCTACTGTCACGTATGAGCGGCATAAATGTGCAGACGTTGATTGTGTTGACGAATATCAGTGCTTTATTACGAGCTGCGGACAGATCGCAAGGGCCTTCGGCCCCGGATCAGACGGCCAGCGAGCTAGGCTTATACCGTTTCCCAGCGATCGCCAGCTCGCCTGGCAAGCTCGTTCGCTATCGTCAGCGTCGATAAGCGGCAGAAGTGGTCCCAGTTCGGGCGCTCTACTGGACTTTTAGAATGGACCCCGTTGAAGAGCAGCCAAATTTGCTCGCTTCATTTCGAGGCGCGCCGAGCTTAGAGCAGTCCGATGATGATCTTCCACCAAGACTACGTAGCCCCAAGCCTGATGATGTGCCGACTTTTACCCCGTCTTGTGTCCTGCTCGGGAATATGCTTCGTTCCCAAAACGCCCTCGACGATGATTCGTACTACTTGTAGCGTTGCGTATACGCATATTCAATTAGCTGTCGCTGGCCGCACTTTCCGCGTCGCTGCTTTGTAGTGGATCGAATCAATTGAAAGTGGTTGGCCACGTCTAATACGGTGGCGACTCCCGCCTGGAGGAAATAGTCGCCGCTGGACCACGAAAACAAGGACGACGATGACGACGATGACATCGCAAAGCACGTGCAGGCGTAGCAGACGAACTAGCAACACGAAGCTCGCGTGCCGGCAAGCGCGTTGGCTTGCGCACGTCACACTTTTATGCGATCACGTGCCCACTGTGTTTACAATCCCTCTTTTCCCATCTCTTTGCTGTCTGAAACCGAAACTTGGACTGGTCGCTACAAACAAGACTCCAAATAATTACCTGTCGCGCCCTAAAGTCAATGAGGTTTCGCGCGGTGATTGCTGAGTCATTAACTACTTAATACAACAGAAAAAACAAAATAAAAAAATTTTGTGTCAGTACTGACCACAACAGGAATCGGCCTCCCTGGTGCAGTATTCGGCCGCTATAGCTCCCAAACGACTCCTACAATTTACCCATGACCCTCAGTCCCCAGCGGCTGCGGAACACCTGACCAAGGGTCAGACCTGTGACGCGGCGGAGGGTGCCAAGAATCTCTGGGTCCGGACAGGCCGTCACTGGAAACTGTACCTGGCAACGCTCAACACTCTCACCCTATCGAGTGAGGCCAATTTAGCAGGGCTATTTGAAGAATTATCAGGTATTGCCTGGGATATTATTGGCCTTAGTGAGGTGAGAACTGGTGAGGCTTATACAGGGCTGACTAATGGCCACGTCCTTTGCTACAGAGGTGTTCCAGATAGGAGAGAATTCGGAGTAGGATGTCTAGTCCATAAGGACATGGCGGGTAACATTGATGAATTCTACAGCATTAATGAGAGGGTAGCAGTCCTTGTAATAAAGCTAAATAGGAGGTATAGAATGAAGGTTGTACAAGGCTACTCCCCAACCTCCAGTCCCGGTGATGAAGAAGTAGAACAATTTTGTGAAGATGTTGAATTAGCAATGAGAAAAGTGCAAACTCAGTGTACTGTAGTCATGGGCGACTTCAATGCAAAAGTGGGGAAACAGCAGGCTGGCGAGCAAGCAATTGGCAACTACGGCATCGGTTCTAGGAACACTAGAGGAGATATGTTGGTAGAATTCGCGGAAAGGAATAGGCTCGGAATAATAAATACCTTCTTCAGGAATCGCAGCAACAAGAAGTGGGCCTGGAAAAGCCCTAATGGAAAAACAAGGAATGAAATAGATTTCATACTCTCTGCCAATCCCAGCATACTGCAGGACGAAGAAGTGTTAGGTAAGGTAAAGTGCAGTGACCATAGGTTAGTGAGGTGTAGGATTTCTCTCAATTTGACGAGAGAAAGAATAAATTTCGTCATGAAGAAACAGGGCAATCTAGACGCAGTAAGGGTAAAAGCAGACCAATTCAGGCTGGTGCTCACAAACAAATATGCAGCTTTAGAACAGGAAGATAAAGACACCATAGAGGTAATTAATGAAACCGTAACTAGGTTGATCTCAGAAGCAGCAATTGAAGTGGGAGGTAAGGCACCAAGGCAACCAGTAGGTAAGCTCTCCCAAGTAACAAAGGACCTAATAAAGAAACGGCAAAACATGAAAAAGTCAAACTCCAGAGGTCAGATAGAATTCGCTGAACTGTCGAAACTGATCACCAAGAAGAAAGTGAGGGATATCCGAAATTATAACGTGGAAAAGATTGAGGAAGCAGTAAAATATGGACGCGACATGAAATCAGTGAGAAGAAAACTAGGCATAGGACGAGGCAAAATGCATGCACTGAAAGATAAGCAGGGTAATATCATCAAGAATTTCGATGACATAGTAAAAGCAGCGGAAGAATTATATACTGACCTATACAGCACCCAGAGCAGCCAAGCTACTTTCATTCGAAGTAATGATGAACAGGATACAGAAGCCCCTTCTATAACTAGCGATGAAGTTAGAAGGGCCTTGAAATACATGGCCAGGGGAAAAGCTTCTGGAGAAGATGGAATAACAGTCGATATAATCAAGGATGGAGCACATATCATACTTGAAAAGCTTGCGGCCCTTTAGACGCAATGCCTCACGACTTCAAGTGCACCAGAAAGCTGGAAGAACGTCAACATTATACTCACCCATAAGAAGGGAGACGTTAAATAATTGAAGAATTATAGACCCATTAGCTTGCTCTCAGTATTGTATAAAATATTCACCAAGGTAATTTCAAATAGAATCAAGGCAACACTTGACTTCAGCCAACCAAGAGAACAGGCTGGCTTCAGGAAGGGATATTCTACGATGGATCATAGCCATGTTATCAACCAGATAATAGAGAAATCTGTGGAGTACAATCAACCTCTCTATATGGCTTTCATTGATTATGAAAAAGTATTTGATTCAGTAGAGATACCAGCGGTCGTAGAGGCATTACGTAACCAAGGAGTACAGGATGCATACGTGAATATATTGGCAAATATCTACAAGGATTGCACAGCAACCTTGGTTCTCCACAAGAAAAGTAGAAAGTTACCTATCAAGAAAGGGATCAGGCAAGGAGACACAATCTCTTCAATGCTATTCATTCCATGCTTAGAAGTATTCAAGCTCTTATAGACGGGAAGGCTTAGGAGTGAGAATCAACGGCGAATATCCTAGCAACCTTCGGTTTGCAGATGACATTGTCCTATTCAGCAACAATGGGGGCGAACTGATTCAGGACCTTAACCGAGAAAGTGTAAGAGCCGGGTTGAAGATTAATATGCAGAAGACAAATATAATGTTCAATATCCTGGCAAGGTAACAAGAATTCAGGATCGCCAGTCAGCCTCTAGAGTCTGTAAAGGAGCACGTTTATCTAGGTAAATTACTTACAGGGGACCCTGATCATGAGAACGAAATTTATAGAAGAATAAAATTGGGCTGGAGTGCATACGGCAGGGATTACCATATCCTGACTGGGAGATTACCACTGTCATTGAAAAGAAAAGTGTACAATCATTGCATTCTATACCGGTGCTGACATACGGGGCAGAAACTTGGAGGTTAACAAAGAAGCTCGAGAACAAGTTAAGGAGCGCACAAAGAGCGATAGAACGAAAAATGTTAGGCCTAACGTTAAGAGACAGGAAGAGAGCGGTGTGGTTCAGAGAACAAACGGTGATGGCCGATATTCTAGTTGACATTAAGCGGAAAAAGTGGAGCTGGGCAGGCCATGTAATGCGTAGGATGGATATAGTGGTTCAGATAGTGGGGAAAGGATGCTATTTTCTGCTGCCCAGAAGGGAGCGCGGCTCAGCATCGGGGGGAAAGGAAGAGGGGGAAGAAAAGATAGGGGGGGGGATGAGGGGAAGGGGTAGGTAGGGTGTGGAAGTGATCAGCGGCAGCAGCTCGCCGTGGCAAGGACCGCAAGGGGCAGGCAGGCGGGGGGCCCCCTACAGGGAGGCAAGTCCTGCCACAGCGGCAAACTCCAAGAAGCATTGCAAAGCTGTGACAGGACTATGGCGGGGGAAGAGGAAGTCTTCCAATGAGGTGGCTGGAAGGCCAAGGCTGTGGTATGCCACTGTCATCGCGTGCTTAGGGGTCGCGAGGGCTTGACAGTGGCATATGATATGCTCCAGGGTCTCTGGGGAGCCGCATTTCCTGGAGGCCGGGGATGAGACTCGCCCCACGCTGAACTTGCGAGCGGCTGCGCTCCCCGTCCTGAGGCGCAGGAGGAGGGTTCGTTCTTGCCTTTTGAGGCCGGTGTCAGGGAGTGGTCGCGGAGGTTGTCCGCTGGCCACGCGCGTGTCCGGGTGTGCAGCGGTGAGAAGTTTCAGCAGCCGGTGACGCGTGAAGTCCCCCGCTGCCACTGCCGTGCTCACCTGGACCTGCTCGTGATGGGCTGCTTTGGCTGCGGCATCTGCCTCTTCATTTCCCGCTATGCTTGCGTGGGACGGGAGCCAGTGGAGTGAGAGGGGGATGCCGCTCCTGTGCAGTGCCGTCAGCTTTGCCAGCAGCAGGGCCACTGTGATGCCTGCTCGGTCTGGTTGGAGCAGACCCTGGAGAGCCGGGCGGGAGTCTGTGAGGATGGCCACTGGGACCTGCGGAGGGTGAGCAGCGAGGTAGTCAGCTGCCAGGTGCAGGCCGGCTAGCTCTGCTGCAGTGGAGGATAACCGGTGGACCATTAGGGTTTCTGAATGGATACCAAGAAAAGGGAAGCGCAGTTGAGGACGGCAGAAAACTAGGTGGAGTGATGGAGTTAGGAAATGCGCAGGCGCAAGTTGGAATCAGCTAGCGCAAGACAGGGGTAATTGGAGATCGCAGGGAGAGGCTTTCGTCCTGCAGTGGGCATAAATATAGGCTGGTGATGATGACTCCTTTCACCTCTTTATGCCGTTGTTGCTGTTGCTGCTTTGTTCTGTCAGAGACAAGCAGCCTGGCTGTTTTAAACTTGCAGAAGACTACGCTTCACAAGCAATAATTTGCAAGTTGTATACGAATGACAAGACGAACCCTGAATATGACGTACACGGCTGAACCGAAGGTGTACAGCATCCCGCTCGCATCCAAGAACGACCATGAGGGGTTGGGAACCCGCTATTTAAAACCTATATTCAGTGAGCCACAACAGCCTAAGTGCGAGAAAAATACGTACAGGCGTTGAGGTTTTGGCGCGAAGTTAAAAAAAGAAGCAGCAGCTCTGAAAGGCAGAATTTTCTTGCTTGGCTAGTAGGTGAATGGATATATATATGGCGGAATTAATTAGAGCAAAAATTTCCCTCCGTTTTTCCTTGCCAATTTTCGCATTATACTTCCTTTATGTTTCCACACTGATATCCTAGGCCCAGTTTTGCGTCGACTGTCCAATGATTAGATTACACAAGCAAAGTACCATAATTCTTTAAAAATTGCCAAAGTCATTCCAATCCATAAAGAAGGTGATCCGTCTGACCCTTCAAATTGTAGGCCAAGCTCTGTTTTAAGCATAATCAATACTGTTTTTCAAAAAGATTATATCGAATCAGATGAAAATTTTGCTTGTCATCAGCAACATGGCTTCAGACCTCGTTTCTCAACAGCTACTGCAGTCATCACGTTATCACAAAAGATAAGCATGGCTGTACAACTAAATACACTAGTAGCTGTCGTCTTTTTTAGATTTAAAGAAAGCATTCTACACAGTGGATCATTGCATATTATTGGACAAATTTAAACACTGTGGGATTCGATGCAAAGTATTCGACTTCTTATGAAGTTATATGAAAGATCGATCTCAGGTCGTGAAAATCAATAACATAACTTCTTGAAAACAAAATATCGTTACTGGAGTCCCTCAGGGCTCCGTATTAGGTCCCCTTCTTTTTTCTTTGTATATAAATGACCTACAACAAATATTACACTCTGCAGAAATTTTGATGTACGCAGATGACACATGCATTATAGTAACGGGGGATAATATTGCAGAAGTTAGTCATAAGGTAAATCTAGAGTTAAAGAGAATTTCTGACTGGTTCCTCGGTAAGAAATTAACAATTAACATAAAGAAAGCAAAAAATATATATTTTTTCAGTCACGCTTCAAAATAGTATGCACTACACCTTTAAACATACATATAAATAACATCTTATTGGAACAGACAAGTTCTTACAAATACATTGGGGTAATTTTTGATAAACACCTGCAATGGGAAGAACACATAAACAGCTTCTGCTCTAGATTAGCATCTGGTTCCTACGGCCTTAACTTTAGCACGCGAGTACTTTGACACCTCAGTTTTACGACTTACGTATTTTGCTTTTATTGAAAGTCATTTGAGGTATTGCATCGACTCGTGGAGATGGGCGTTTAAAACCAGATTAAATCCGATTACTAAGCTCCAAAAGCGCGCAATTAGAATTATATCTCATTCTATGTATTGCGATCACATGGCCCCATTATCCCACCAATATAACATATTACCATTTGACTAGTTACGTCAGCAGAGCATTTCATTGTGTGTTTCATAGGGTTGTTCGATTCAACCACTGATTCAGCTCGTCCATATATTACTCGTCTTCGCGTTGTACAATAAATGTAACTGCAGATCATTTTAATCTCGCACCATGTAGCAATGTATACGGAGAGCGTAAGCTACAGTTCAGAGGCATTAAAACCTGGAACGGACTCCCACCGGGAATAACTAATTCCTCGAACTTCCCTAGCGCCCTGAAACAATATTTTTTTTGTTAATGACAGAGTAAATCATGAATTCCTTGAGAGACCTGTACAAAGTAAAGAGAATTATATTTCTAGACTACTTGCTGCTTATTCTATGTAATTATTGTGACGCGTATATGTTGCTTTATTATGTATTAAAATGTCCCATTGCTCTGATTTTGCTCATTATGTACTATCGACCAAAAAAGTTTACGGACCAAGGGATCTGACAAAAAGCTGAATATCTCCGCAGCATCAAAACGCAGCCTGGTATTCCCATTTCCAGCCTCTACTGGTACATGCGAACAACATTGTGATGTATGGTTTTACTGGCTACTATTAAAGGCTGCTCGGATATTTAGCGTTTTCTGAGATCCCGTGGTCCGTAACCTTTTTTGGTAGACGTATTGAATTCCAAAAATTATATGTTTTATCAACCAGTTCAGTACTAATCATAGTGCACATCCTTAAATGCACGTCTCACCGATTCCCAGGAACATGCACCCAAACTTCCACATCGGACGGAGACAAGCCCGAGCGCAGGCGCTCACGAGAAAGTATGGAAACCACCGCAATGTTTTGCACGTAGACGCGGTCAGCACCGCAAGAAGCACCGCATTCGTCACCAGCGTAGTCGACAATCACGTGACCGAAATAAATGCGTCGTCGGTTTCCAGAGTGAGCGCTGCGGAGGCAGAGGAACTAGCGATAGCGTTAACAATCATAACGAGACCGCACTGGGATTGCGTCATAGTTCTGACGGACTCTCAGACGGCATGCAGAAATTATTCCAGGGCCAAAATTTCCAGGGACGCACATCGCATTCTGAATGGAGCGCACCAGCTGCCACCATACATACAAATCGTGTGGACTCCGGGGCATGAGTCCTTACGCGGCAATCAGCAGGCACACGCCTACGCCCGAGCGCATGCACACCGGGAGCCGCGAGATGACCGGGCCGAGCAGTTCCAACCAGAGCCCATACCATTAACCTACACGCACATCCTACAACACTATCGCCTTTCACGAACACTACCCCCACCGCATAATGCTCTGACGCGAGAGGAAGCCGTAATATGGCGAAAACTCCAAACACATATCCACATTTGAGTCTTTACCACGCCATACACCCTGCGCTGTATTCCTATAAATGCCCACACTGCGATCAATGTGCAACGCTCTACCACGTGGTATGGGCTTGCGCAAACACACCACAGCTCACACCCATAACACACCCCACCACACGGCAATGGGAGGCAGCGCTGTCCAGCTCCGACTCGACGGACCAGCTCAACCTGGACAACGGAACGAGATGGGCAGCTAAGGCCGCTGGACTCCGGGACTAAGGGGACCACCCATTGCGGAGCGGAGGAGCTACCTATGCTCGCGTGCTCTTTTGATTAAAGTTTATTCTCTCTCTCTTTCCCTAAATTGAGATAGGTATTATCCTGTAGTTGAATTGTGCCCCTTACATTGTTCTTTGGTACTCTGATGTATTGACTTACTTTTCGTTGACTTGTGAATTCACAATCAACAACTTTGTATATTCAATTACTATTGCTCTGTTTTTTATTACTTGCTGTGCTAGGATTTCCTTTATAAATTTTTTTCAGACCTTCAACTAGCCTTCGGCTACAGGTCCGACAAGTGTTTGGTACTGGAGTGCAATAATCTGGAAAATAAACATGTTTTTATTTTATATTTGACCCTCATTTTATCTTCTATCAGATCACCCATTACCTCGAAATTAACGAAAGCATAGTTTTTAAAGAAGCCTTTATCAGTCTGATGAAGTGTTTCTTTTTGTGCGTCTTTATTATAGGGGTATGCTGTAT
This sequence comes from Dermacentor silvarum, assembly GCF_013339745.2. Taxonomy (NCBI): domain Eukaryota; kingdom Metazoa; phylum Arthropoda; class Arachnida; order Ixodida; family Ixodidae; genus Dermacentor; species Dermacentor silvarum. Next base: position 172,941 of record NW_023606180.1, read on the forward strand.
TAAATATGATACAATTCTCGTCGTTTGCAGATGCGATGTCGTACGCTGATGGCGAGTTGATGTCAGTGACACCAGGCGGTTGTACAAGACGCCAACGTCCGTACAGTGCATCTTCTCTGGCGAGGACCTGTGGCGCCGGCGAGCTTGAACTCTCTGTCAGTGTTGTCCAGCGCGATTTCTGTGCTACGTCCCACGATCAGCTAATTGCTGTGGGTAGGCGAAAGATACGGGGAGCGTGAGCTAATAAGAGAATTGCCAAACGTGCAGATGGTGTCAGTATACGCGACGCACCAGACGACGCGGAGCAGACGTTAGTTGGTTCAGACATGGAAGATGAGCGCGTCTGTTGTGCCTTTCCGTGCAGTAGACTTTTTTAATTTTTCGTCTGGTATTAAAGACATTGAATGCTTGTTGAAACAAACAAACAAGAACGTGTTTCATTGTTTCTTTATTGCTTCTGCACGTGAAATGTTGTTTGAATGCTGCCCGATAAGAGACGACGCCGTGAGCCAGCATGTGTACCAGACGACACGATATGCCCATGCTGTCCTGCCAGCTCCTCGACACAAGAACACATTGAAGCTCGATCCAAGAGAAAGTGAGCAGAGAAAAGCAAGATGAACTTTTATTTTCTTGAGACGCGCGACTAAAGTGTTCTAGAACACTTTAGCCCGGCTTCGCCGCCTTACTTACATTTTGTTCCGAGCGAATGCGTTGCGCGCTACCGACTACCCCCGTGGTCAACTGACAACCACAGCGCAACACCGACCCAGTACTTCACGTCGCGGTGAGTAAAGTCCTTGAACTGCCTTCTTCGAATTGTTAATGGACGATACGCTTTTTCATGAAGGATTTCCCTGCTTATTGAAAAGAAAAATTGATGCGAATGTAAAAGGTGTTCGGCAATCGGCGACATTCGTAGGGCATTATACTGATGAAGGCTACCATGCCGACGCCACTTTTATGCAAGGGCACGTATACATTGGTGGTGGTGGTGGTTAAACTTTATTTCCATAAAGGGTCCTGAAGGACACCAGACTGTTCGTCAAGGTGTAGAGGGCACCTCCCACGTCGGGACGGGGAGCCCTAGGCTCTCCGCCGCTTCGCGGGCCTTCTGGACAGCCCAGAGTTGGTCTTGCACCTCGCTGCTTCTAAGAGCGCCGTCCCACTTGTTCTTAGGCCTGCGTCGCGCATCCCCAAGTGTCCCAAGTTCACATGTCCACCACACGTGCACAATTGAAAGTTCCGTCGTAGTCTGGGTCGATTCGGCTCATACGCCAAGGATTGGGGTACGAGTTCGTCTGTAGCAAGTGGAGAGTCACTGACTGTGCCCTGTTAAGTTCCTTGTTTGGAAGGGAGAATTCTCTACGTCCTAAATAAAAGTGCTTGATGAGCTCATTATATGTCTGAAGCTGGTCCTTAAAGGCCTTAGGCGGAGACGAGGGGGTCTGCAGGGGAGCGCGGCTGGCAAGTCCTCGCGCAGCCCTATGAGCGGATTCGTTAAGGTTCCGCTGTCCTCCCACGAAATCGCCCATATGGGCTGGGAACCAGACTATAGAGTGGAGACTAATGCATCTACCTTCCAGTAACCTTGAAACCTTCGCATCCACTACTCCCCTAGCAAAGGCGCGAGTAGCTGCCCTAGAATCGCTATAGATTACCGAGCGCTCTGGATCTAGCAGAGCGAGTGCAATGGCCATTTGTTCGGCCACCTTCGGATTCTTGGTATAAACAGAGAGTGCGTTGAAGACTCTTTCGGGGGCGTCTATTACGGCTACCGAAAAAGCTTCGCGACTGGCCACCTGAGCGGCGTCTACGAAGGCAGCTTCTGTGGAATCCGTAGCAGCCTCGGCAAGAAGAGCCTTCGCGCGGGCGAGCCTTCTCCCTTGGTTAAAGACCGGGTGGACGTTCCTGGGAAAAGGACGAACCACAATCGCGTCCCTGATTTCTTTACTAAGATGTCTGACATTATCCTTTTCAAGTTCAGTAAACATGCCCATAGTGACCAGGATGTCTCTGCCAGCTCTGGTGCCTGACAACCGGACGACCTGTGCTGTGCGCTGAGCCTCAGCGATTTCAGCTAGAGTATTGTGAACTCCTAGTTTCGAAAAAAGCTCGGTGGATGTGTTCAACGGTAGCCCCAGGGCTACCTTGAAGACTCGACGGATTGTGGTATTGAGTCGTTTCTCTTGTTTTTTTCCAATCGAGCATAGCCGCAACATAAGTAATATGACATAGGACGAAAGCGTGTATGAGCCTAATGGCACATTCCTCGCTCATACCTTTATTTCTATTGACAATGCGTCGAAACATTCCTAGAGCATTCTCCACTTTGCCAGTTATCTTTTGTATCATCAGTCCATTGTATCCGTTACCCTCAATAGTCAGTCCTAGGACTCTGATCGACCGTACTTCAGGGATGCGGTTACCATTCATGTCAAAGAGCACTATATGACGTCGACTATCTTGCTCCCAGCCCTTGGGTTTTTGTCCTGGCTTAGAAGGACGGTAAAAGAGCAATTCCGATTTCCTCGACGAGCATTTGAGGCCCGCTGGAGAGAGGCAGAGTTCCGTGGTTCTAATAGCCTCCTGCATTAGAGCCTCCAACTCTCCGTCGCTGCCTCCAGCGCTCCATAGAGTAACATCATCGGCATAAATGGTGTGTTCAACCCCTTCAATGTCCAACAATGCTTTGGCCAGCTTGGCCATCACCAGATTGAACAGGAAGGGAGACAATACCGAGCCCTGTGGAGTGCCCCTGTCACCCAGCTCATAAAGTTGTGATTTTAAGTCGCCAATGTGCAAGGAAGCGGTTCTGCCGCTCAGAAAAGATTGGATATAGCGGAAAAAACGTTCACCAAGATTAAGATCCGAAATGGCCTGGAGAATTGGCGTGTGGCGTACAGTGTTGAAAGCCTTCTCTACATCAAGACCGAGTAGGACTCTTGTATCGCGAGTGACCCTTTCTATGAGCCTTTTATTAATTCTAAGCATGGCATCCTGGGTCGAATGTCCTGGCCTGAATCCGATCATGGTCTATGGAAAAAGTTCATTCTCTTCCGCATGGTTCGAGAGCCGGTTGAGCACGACATGTTCCGCGACCTTACCGAGGCATGACGTCAGAGAGATCGGTCTGAGGTTTGCAAGCCCAAGAGATTTGCCCGGCTTGGGAATCAGTATCGTACGTGCGTGTTTCCATTCTTTCGGAACGCGGCCCTCTTTCCAGATTCTGTTGATTTGCCTGGTTAGGTAACTGACAGAATTATCTTCGAGGTTGCGCAGAACTCTGTTTGAGATCTCATCGGGGCCTGTAGCAGATTTACTGTTAAGTTCCTGAATCGCAAGGCGAATTTCACCCTCCGAGAAATCTCCGTCAAGGTCGTAATTGGGAGATCCCGAGTATCCGACCGTAGGGGGGTTGAGCGATTGCGTGCTCTTCAGCGGGAGGATCTGTCTAGCTAGATCATCCAACAGCTTGTCATCCGCCATTTCTTTTCTCGCGTTGTGAATTATTTTACATAGCAGCGACCGTTGAGCGGGTTTGGACTTGCAGCCGCTCTCATCCAAGAGATGCTTGAGGAGGCCCCAGCCGCCGCCTTTGCGGATTCTGCCATCCAGGGAGTTGCACACTTCGTCCCACTGCTGTCTGCATAGAACTCTGCAGTATTCCTCGATTTCTTTGTTCAATATTGCTATTTTCTTCCGAAGCCTCCTGTTCAACCGTTGACTTTTCCATCGTGCTAATATCGATTGCTTGGCCTCGAGGAGGTTAGCGAGCCTGGAATCCATCTTATCCGTTTGGACGTCCGTGACAATAACCCTCTCCGACGCCCTGATGTCAGATACGAGTTGCTCAACCCAGCTTTCGAGCGGGGGTTCCGCTGTAGCTGGGGGTGAGCCTTGGGGGGTTCTCAATTTACGGAATTTGTCCCAATCAATCAGCTTATATTCCCTTAGCTTTGTAGCGGCTATCTCGAGTTTAATTGTTATTATGTAATGGTCACTGCCGAGATCAATGTTGGTATTCTCCCAAATGGACTCACCGATCCCCCTGACAGAAGTTAAGTCGGGAGTCGAGTCTTTGCACGAGGAGGTGCCGCATCTAGTTGGACATTCCGGGTCTGTAATAAGAGTTAGATTAAGGTCCGATGCGTGCGTCCACAGCTTCTTCCCCTTGCCGGAGGAGAATGGGTATCCCCACGTTTGATGAGGTGCATTGAAATCCCCCCCCCAACAAGCAGAGGAGCATCCCTAGCAAGTTTAGCGACCTTGGTTAGGATGGCTTTGAAGCACTGTCTGAAATATTTAGGACTGCTGTACAAATTGAGGAGAAATATGCTGCTGCTATTGCCTACGTAACTGTTGGAAACAATCTCAGCCGCAATAAATTCAACATTGCTGTGTATCGTGCGGAGCTCATGTATGACATAAGGAATCTTCCTGTTTATCAGAATGGCGACATCCCTGCCTTTATTTCTTTGAAAAGATTCCACCTTGTAGCCCGAGAAGGAAAGATCGATAGTCAGTGTTTCTTGGAGCATAATTGCGTGTGGTTTCTCAGCCTCTGATCTAATTAACTGCAGGAGGGCAGCCTTTTTAGGACTGATGCCCCTGCAGTTCCATTTCCAACTTGTGAATTTCCTATTTGGCGGCGCCATCCTGATTATTTGGAGATATGTTATCTAATTGGGAGTTACTGAGGGACCTGCCCTGCAGTGGTAGCGTTTTGCGGCCGATGTTCTCTGTGACGGGAACTACCGTTTCATTAAGATACGTCTCAATCTTCCGTAGCCTGATTCCCGATTCCTCTTTGCTACACTCAATACGAGTAAGTCGGTCGTTGATTTGTCTGATGCTATCGTTAATTGCAGAGAGAGCCTCCTTAATCTCAGACTTTGCCTTGATTTGTAACTGGTTCGACTGATCGAGGGCCCTCTTTTTGGGAGCCGGACAGTCGTGGGCCCCTCCTTCTGGCGTTACCACCTCCACAGACTTTGGAACCTCATTAACCTTTCTGGGAGCCGGACACTCGTGGGCCCCTTCTTCTGGCGTTACCACCTCCATAGAGTTCGGAACCTCATTAACCGACGAACCGTCAGGCGAAGCGGACTTGTGACGAGTGATTTCGCTGCGGAGTTCTGCTAGCTCTAGCGTAAGCCTATCGACCGCCGCCCTGAGGCTGCTATTCTCCTTTTCTAAAGATATAATTCTCTCTCTCTCTCAGGACTGCGAATCTGACTTTCCGACACCTGGGACGCGCCCTTCTCTTTGCCTTTGACCTTGTCAGCCCAGGAGTCAGCGCCTCCACGAGACAAGAAGCGCACCTGCGGCCCCCTGGAGCGGGAGCGACTCCTGCTTCTGCTTGGTCTTCGATGTCTTGATGACGCACGTTGCCGGGAGCGGGAGCGGGAGCGGCTGCGCAAGCGAGAGCGCCCCCTGGATGTGGGGCGACCGCGCGCCACCTGCGGCTCCTCTTCAGCCATCTCTGCCTTCGTGGGCTCTTCTCTCGCGCGCTCCTGACGTCTCACACGTACCACGTATGGAATTAAGTACCGCTGTTTGCACACCTTGTCAGCCGTTTTATGCAAGCCACCGCACAACTTGCACTTCGGCTCACACACATGCGATGCACTTGGGTTACGCAAACCGCAGCCCCCACATTCTGTAGTTCCAGGCGCCGGGCAGACGTCCGCTCGATGGCCAATCCTGCCACAAGTGTAGCATACATCAACTTGTCTGCGGTATAGAAAACAGCGCACCAAGGTAGGTCCGTATCTCACATAGTTCGGCACATCAAGTCCGTCGAAGACGATTATAACTGATCCGGAATTCTTGATTCTCTTCACACCGAGCGCGAGCGGGTTGCGGTCGTTCAAAATGTTTCTCTCAAGGGCTGCAGGCCCATCGGCAATGTCCACATTTCTAATAACCCCCTTGCACGTATCGCTAGGAGCAGTTTCATAGGCGTTGACTTCATAGGCCTTACCGGCCACGGTAATAGATTTGATGTGCACATATCTTTCTGCGTTTTCTCTAAGGGGGGTGCTGGCCACCAAAATGTTTTGAATAACGTTTGGACAAATTACATCATCCATCGTTTGCTCCAGACTTAGTCCTGCCGCCTCGGTGATTGCTTTGCCCACTGAAGTGGGACCAGTTTTCTCCAAATTCAAGCCGCCTCTGGGGCGCAGCACGATTTTGATATGCTCCTGGGGCATGGGAGGCATGCGCGAAGCCTTTACTACCCGATTCATAATGTTAGAAAACGGGCAACATGCGCTCACCTGCCCCGCGCCAGCGTGGCATCCTTGCTGAGAGGTCGGGTTAGAAGGGGAGACCCGGCCAGCCTTTTTCGCTCTTCTGCTGGAGACCGTCTTCCAGCCTACTTCCTCGTCGAAATCTACTTGCATAGAAGTCGCCGCCATATCAGCCTTCGAAGGGCGCTTCGCGCCACCGGCGAAGAAGTCGTCGGCGCTTCGCCGCGCTAGGCCTGCCAGCCGTTAGGCCGAGCAGCCAAAAACAGGAATAGTTCGGCGAAAATTCCACACACCGACAAAAGCTTGGTATCCACAAAATCGTCACAACTTCCCGCGTCGATAGCAACACACAGGTTTTGGGACGTGGAACGATCGGTCCCCTCTTCTTTAATGTTTTCGGCTGGACAATCTCTTATCGCTGGCACGTATACATTACAAGCAGTTATTTAAAAGTTAGGTTTAGGAAGAATGGACTGTTTGGAATACTTGTGACTGTAGGAATGACCTCTTTAGCCGTTATTTAATTTTTGTTGTTGTTATGACTACATCAGTATTATTAACGGTGCGGTTTGACATGACTCTAGATATGCTACGCGTTCATTGTGACTTGACCTACGATATTTAATTAGCTTCTGGTGTTCCGTACATTATTCGCAGTCCATGACCGCTATTACGGGATGCTACGTACGTGTGCGTGTGTATGTGCGTGTGTCTGTGCGTGCGTGTATGTGTATCTGCGTCTGTGCCTGTGTGTGCGTACGTGCGTGTGTGTCTAGGTGTGTGTCTGGGTCTGTGTGTGTGCCTGTTTGTGTCTTTCTGTGTCTGGGTGTGCGTATGTGTCCTTGTTGGGTGCGTGTGTGTGTGCCTGTGTGTGCGTGCGTGTGCGCGCGTACCTGTGTGTGTATCTGTGTGTGTGTGTCCCTGTGCGTGTGTGCGTGCGTGTGTGTCTGTGTTTGTGTCTGTGTGTGCGTACATGCATGTGTGTCTGTGTGTGTGCCTGTGTGTTTTTCTGCGAGTCCGGCTGTGCGTATGTGACTGTGTGTGTGCATGTCTGTGCGTGTGTGTCTGTGTGTGCGTGCGTGTGTGTGCGTACCTGTGTGTGTGCCTGTTAGTGTCTGTGTGTGTCTGAGTCGGCGTGTGTGTGCGTACGTGTGTGTGTTTAGCTGTGTGTGCCTGTTTGTGTCTTTCTGTGTGTGTCTGGGTCTGCGTGGGTACCTGCCCGTGCGTACGTGTTTGTGTGCGTACCTGTGTGTGTGTATCTGTGTGTGCCCCTGTTTGTGCGTGCGTGCGTGTCTGTGTGTGCCTCAGTGGTGCACCGACGGGGGGGGGGGTTTCGGGGGTTGTAACCCCCCCTGAGGCCGAGTTAACCCCCCCCCCCCTTTTTTTGAGTACTGCAACTAAGATGTAAGACGCGGAATCGTCTGCACACTCGCAGACTTACGCAAAAAGCGCATTTTTTGACAATTTCCCGTGAAGAAATTGAAATTAGTGCTGTTTAGATGGTATTGGCAAACTGTCAACCCCCCCTGGCAGATATCCTGGGTGCGCTACTGGTGTGCCTGTTTGTGTCTTTCTGTGTGTGTCTGGGTCTGCGTGTGTCCCTGTGTGTGCGTGCATGCATGTGTGTGCCTGTTTGTGTCTTTCTGTGTGCGTCTGTGTCTGCCTGTGTGTCTCTGTGTGCGTGCGTGTGTGTGCGTACCTGTGTGTGTGTGTGTATCTGTGTGTGTCCCTGTGTGGGTGCGTGTGTGCGTGCGTGCGTCTGTGCGTGTGCCTGTATGTGCGTGCGTCTGTGTGTGTCTGTGCCTATTTGTGTCTTTCTGTGTGTGTCTGGGTCTGCCTGTGTGTCTGTGCGTGTGCGTGCCTCTGTGTGTGCCTCTGTGTGTGCGTACGTGTGTGTGTTTATCTGTGTGTGTCCCTGTGCGTGCGTGTGTATGTGTGTGTCCCTGTGCGTGCGCGCGTGTGTGCCTGTTTGTGTCTTTCTGCGTGTCTGGGTCTGCGTATGTGTCTGTGTGTGCGTGTGTGTATCTGTGCGTGTCCCTGTGTGCGTGTGTGCGTGTGTGTTTATGTGTGTGCCTGTGTGTGCGTACGCGCGTGCGTGTGTGTCTGTGTGTTTGCATGTGTGTGGGTGTCTGTGTGTATGCCTGTTTATGTCTTTCTGTATGTGTCCCTGTGTGTGCGTGCGTGCTTCTGTGTCTGTGTGTGTCTGGGTCTGCGTGTGTGGCTGCGTGTGCGTGGGTGTGCGTGTGTATCTGCGTGTGTCCCTGTGTGTGCTTGCGTGTGTGCGTGTATCTGTGTGTCCCTGTGTGTGTGCCTGTTTGTGTGCCTGTTTGTGTCTTTCTGCGTGTGTGCGTGCGTATCTGTGTGTGTGTGTGTGTGCATGTGTGTGCGTACGCGCGTGCATGTGTGCCTGCGTGTGCGTGCGTGTCTGTGTGTCGGTGCCTGTCTGTGCATGTGTGTGTGTCTGTGTGTGTGTGTTTGTGCGTCTGGATCTGCGTGTGTCCCTGTGTGTGCATGTGTGTGTATCTGTGTGTGTCCCTGTGTGTGTGTGCCTGTGCGTGCGTACGTGCGTGTGTGTCTGTGTGTGGGTGCCTGTGTGCGCGTGTGTGTATCTGTGCGTCCCTGTGTGTGTGCGTGCGTGTGTGTCTATGTGTGTGCCTGTGTGTGCATACGCGCGTGCGTGTGTCCGTGTGTGGGTGCCTGTGTGTGCATGCGTGTGTGTCTGTGTGAGCGTGCGTGTGTGTGTGCCTGTTTGTGTCTTTCTGCGTGTGTGCGTGCGTGTGTGTCTATGTGTGTGCCTGTGTGTGTCTCGGTCTGCGTGTGTGTCTGTGTGAGCGTGTGTGTATCTGTGTGTGTCCCTGTGTGTGTGCGTGTGTCTGTGTGGGGGTGCCTGTATGTGCGTGCGTGTGTGTCTGTGCCTTCGTGTGTCTGTGTGTGCGTGCGTGCATGTGTGTCTGTGTGTGGGTGCCTGTGTGCGCGTGCGTGCGTGTTGTCTGTGTGTGGGTGCGTGTGTGGGTGCGTGTGGGTCTGCGTGTGTGTGTCTGCCTGTGTCTGCCTGTGTGTGTGTGTGTGTGCGTACCTGTGTGTGTATCTGTGTGTGCGTGCGTGTGTGTCTGTGTGTGTGCCGTGTGTGTCTCGGTCTGCGTGTGTGTCTGTGTGAGCGTGTGTGTATTTGTGTGTGTCCCTGTGTGTGTGTCTATGTGTGTGCCTGTGTGTGCGTACGCGCGTGCGTGTGTGTCTGTGTGTGTGTGTGTGTGCGTGTGTACGTGTCTGTGTGTGAGTGCCTGTGTGTCTGTGTGTGCATGCGTGTGTGTCTGTGTGAGCATGTTGTATCTGTGGGTGTCCCTATGTGTGTGGGTGCCTGTGTGTGCGTGCGTGCAGTGCCCCTGTGTGTGCGTGCGTGTGTGGGTGCGTGTGTGTCTGTGTGTGCGTGTGTGGGTGTATCTGTTTGTGCCTGTGTGTGCGCGTGTGTGTGTCTGTGTGTGGGTGCCTGTGTGTGCGTGCATGTATGTCTGTGTGAGCGTGTGTGTATTTATGTGTGTGCCTGTGTGTGCGTACGCGCGTGCGTGTCTGTGTGTGCGCGCGTGTGTGTCTGTGCCTTTCTGTGTCTGGGTCTGTGTGTGTGTCTGTGTGTGGGTGCTTGTGGGCGCGTGCGTGCGTGTGTGGGTGCGTGTGTGTTTGTGTGTGTCTGAGTCTGCGTGTGTGTCTGTGTGTGGGTGCCTGTGTGTGCGTGCATGTATGTCTGTGTGAGCGTGTGTGTATTTATGTGTGTGCGTACGCGCGTGTGTAGCAGCCCACACCAACTGGGCCAAGCACATCACATCACTCACATTCCAGCGCCGTCCGGATGACCAAGTCCCTTGGTCTAACTTGGCGTCCATAGTCACTCAAGCACGAAGTCTCGCAAGTGACGGGGAAGGTGGTGCACACGCTCGTGGCGCTGAGGCTGTCTCTGGTCGATGGCAATTTCATCATCAGGGACTTTAGTGGAGGATGTCTCTCCTTCAAGGCTGGACGAAAGGTGTGCCACAGGAGATAACGGAGGCACATACAACTTAATTTGCGAAACATGTACAGTTCTTGGCTGGTTAAGCAGGCGAGCTGTCACTCCTGACACCCGCAAAGCCTTGAATGTGGATGCAGTTAACTGCTCAGTGAGACAGTACAGCCCTCTGAAGCGTGGTGCCATTTTCTCGTAGGGCGCTGGCGCTTGACGTTTGACCCATACTAGGGCACCTACTGTGAAGCTATGAGGGCGATGAGTACTATCATAGTGGCGTTTGCGGGAGGCTTGAGCTGCTTCTGAATTGGCAGATGCCTCTGAAAGTTGCGCTGTTACCTCGAGGGCGCGCTCAACAAGGCCGATTTGTTGGAGGGACCGTTGTTCCTGGAGAGGAACTTTTGGCACGTATCTGAAGAGCAACTGGAATGGCAAAAAGCTGGTGCTAGAGTTCACCGAAGTGTTGACCGCAAGGGATGCTTCATGGAGCTTTGCAGGCCATGATAAAGGTTCCAAAGCACATATTTTCCGTAACGCTGTAAGTAATGTCCCATCGCTACGTTCAACGAGGCCGTTCCCTTCAGGTGGGTAGGCTGTTGAAAAGTGCAGCTCAACGTTATGTAGACGCATGAACCGCTTGAACTTTGTCGACTTAAAGGCCGACCCATGGTCAGAGAGGCAGTGGTCAGGTGAACCATAGCAGGAAAATACTTTATGCAAAGTCTGAATAACTTCGCGTGCAGAGGTTGACGAAACGGCTGCTCGAGCAATAAAGCGAGCCGCAAAATCAATCACGTTCAATATGTACCGTGATGAGTGGCTGGCAGGCATAGTTATGTGGTCGATAGCAATGCTTGAGAATGGAACATCGGAAGTAGGCATTTTGCCAGCAAAACCAACGCTTCTTGAGGTTGGACGGTTATACTGCTGGCAGCACTGGCAGGATGACACGTAGCTCTTGACTGCCTTTTCCATATCTGGCCACCAGTAGCGGTCTTTCACTATGTGCAAAGTCCGCTTAACGTCGAAGTGACCTGCATTATCATGTAGTTCCTGGAGAATGGTGGGGCGCAATGACGATGGCGCTACAACAGCATAGGTTCCTGAAGGTGTCCGATGGTATAGAATGTTGTCGACTAGGTTGAACTCGGCCGGGGCATCTCCATTAGCAAGGCTTTGAAGAATTGCATTGCATTCAGGGTCTTTTTCTTGAGCGGTAGCCAGCGTTTTGGTGGAGTGTGTGACTGCACACGAAAGTCGAGACAAATGATCAGCTACAACATTCTGCCGTCCAGGTAAATGTCTGACAGAGAAGTCAAATTCAACCAAGTCCATGAGCATGGACGTAAATCGGCGAGATGGTTTCACAGACTTGGTCAAGCAAGCAACAGTCCAGTTATCTGTAACTAGGACGAACTTAATTCCGATTAGATAGTGACGAAATCTCACTGTTATTGCCCAATGTATTGTGATGCCATCCCACACGTTACTGTGAAGCTTGCGTTCGTCTAGTGTCAGGGATCGGCTAGCATAGACAATAACACGTTCTGTGCCATCCTAAAATTGTGACAACACTGCTCCTATGTCTTCACCAGAAGCATCAGTGGTTACTGTTGTTGCTGCCGATTGATTGAAATGAGGAAGTAGTGGTGGCTCTGTGAGGGCTGATCTAATAGTCTGGAAGGCACTTCCGCATTCTGGGGACCACAGAAATGTGGACGACTTGACAAAGGCGTGAAGAGGGGCTACCACTTTAGCGAAGCCCTTGATGAATCGACGGTAAAAGCTGGCTGTCTGTGTCTAGGAAAGGACTTCCTTTTGGTTTCGGGGAGTTACGATACGGCACATAGCAGCTGCTCTTTCTGGATGCGGGCGATGACCTTCGCTTGATATGATGAACCCAAGGAATTTGATGCAAGCGAGACCGAAGGAACATTTGTCAAGTGAGGCCTCAAGTCCACTGGCATGCCGCAAATGGAGGGCCTCTTGCATCAGATCTGCGAATGTGGCGAATGACTATGCGTGGACAAGGATGTCATCGAGTATGCCGCATTTGTCCGGGCGAAGCTGAAGGTCTTGGAATACCAATTGCATGGCTCGCCGAAATGTAGATGGTACATTCTTTTTCCGAATGGAATTCTCGTCCACATGTGTGTTCTGTGGTGGGTGATGAATGCTGTTTTTTCATAGTCCTGGGGTCTCAGGCTGACTTGCCAATAGGCGCACTTAATATCCATTGTGGCGAAGTAGGCACAGCCAGCGATGTCCTGAATGCTGCATCCACCAGTGGTAGGGGGTGTACAACCTTAATCGTACGTTCATTAAGTGGAATGTAATTCACACACAAGTGCTTCTTTCCACTGCGAGACACCACAACGACTGGGAGTGCCCACGGGCCCGATGCAGATAGGATGATATTTTGGGCAAGAAGCTATTTGATTTGCCTTTCGAGGAATTACCTGTCTTCTAGCGTATATCCGTAAGGGCTGCGCCTGTACGGCTCAGTATTGGGCAGCAAATCAATGCGATGTTGAGTGTCGGCAAAATGACCAATGTCATCTTCATGGCGAGAAAAGACGGCATTGTTCTTGGCCAATATGTCAGCAATGTCAGACTGCTGTTCAGGGGAGAGCTGGCTGCCTAGGCTGGCTGCCTAGGCTGGCTGGTGGAAGTTCGGGGTGGATGGTTACAGGCACTGTAGTGCAGACTTGTAGTGCGACAGTGCTGCTGTCCAACGGCACTGTCTTCGCCGCCAAAGCTTGCCAGCGAGGCTCTTCTGACGAAGGTAAGGGTTCTCGTTGTAGACAGTCTTGTGATTTTGCTTCTGCCGGCGCAAAAAGTGTTGAGCGGGCTAAAATGACGGTATTGGCCATTTGCGGGACAAGACGCTTAGTGGCCAGAAGCGTTACACCCGTGACTGGATGTTGTAGCTGAGTGGGCTCTGGTGGCTGGAAGATCAAGCGAGCTCGCGCTGCCAAAAACCAGTCTTCACCCAGAATAAGGGGTAGGACGTTGTTCTCCAAAACTGCTGCCTCAACCAAACCAGTGATAGAGCCAATAGTTATCTTAAGGAGGGCGGAGCCAACTGGTAGCGTGGTAGCGCTGTACCACCTCCAACGAGGGCGAGAGGGAAACTGGTCCATGGCAAGATCTATGCAGAAGGTAGGATGACTTTAGAAATCAATGTCATGTCCGAGCCAGAGTTCGGATATGTTTTGTGTTCTCCGACTCTTGCAACGGTCGCCGTGAAAAATGGACATTGATGTTGGGAGCCTTCAAGTTTCTCAGACATACTGTGAAAGGCCCGTGGCTGTTGGGCATCAGGGATGGTTGACGATGGGGTTCGTGGTGCCCTGTTGCCACGCGAGGGACATGCCGACGCCAAATGCCCTAACTCTTTACACTTGTAACAGATTGCTTGTGCGATGTCTAGGCCGCTCCGAAATGCTGGGGCCCCATACTGCGCATAAATGGCTTCGTATCTTCGTTCCTGTTGTTCCTTGGGCAACTCGGAAATGCACTGTCTCGGCTGTGCTGTTGTAGCTGTTGGCGGAGCTAGTGGCTGGAAGTTATACTGCTGACGTCCTTAATGGCCACTTTGAAATAAACGAGGGGGTGGCTTCTGTGAAAGCACCGGTTGCTTTCCGCGTGCCCTGTCGTGGGCATGTTGAGTGCACTTGTCTAGGCTTGCGCACGTGGACATGAAGTCACGCACTGTTGACAGCCTGTTAGGCGCGATGGCTGCAATGACACGTGGCTCTTGAAGGCCTTGTAGTAGGTAATCAATTTTCTGGACGTCGGTAAGGGTGAAGGGCAGCTTTCAATCACATGCAGCTTTGCATAAGCGTACTCTTGCAGGCTCTCGCCTGGGCCTTGTCTGAAATCTTTATAACGCGTTCCTGCCACTTGATGAGGGTCAGCTCCGACGAAAATGTTTCCTTCAGGGTGGCGCTCCACTTTTCCAGGTTCAATGGTGATTTCCAAAAGCGAGGTGCCAATTCCGAGCTGTACCTTTCAGTTTACTTGCGGCAATGAGACGGGTGGGGGCGTCATCCCATGCGGCAAGCTGCTGTACCCAGCGGACGTCATTGAGCCAGACATTAACATTTTGTGCTGGAGACTGTTCAAAGTAAGCAATCGATGACGACGGGTCTGGCAGTGTGTTAACTGTAGTCGAGGGGCGTGGCAGCAATTGAAACAGAAGTTCCAGACTTTCGAGCGTCGCGGGGTCAAGGGTCGAACCTGAGCTGCCGGCGGTACCCGCCCTCTCCACGCTTGACCGCGGCGTTGCCTCCCGACGTTGGTGAATGTCAGCTTCGAGGCGCTGAATGAGCTCTTCGTTAGAGCCGGTGCTCTCTAACTCGCGTCGGGCCAATCCTTTGCGGATAAGGTCGACTCCGAGCCGCGACATGGTCGTTGAGTCAAGCTGTTCCCAAATAATTCCTGGCATGATGCACCGCAAAGCGAGGCTGGGCGCACGGGAGACTAGGCGAGTGAGCGCTAAGCCACAGGCTTTGCGCGGGATTCTAGTTAGTTCTGGGGTAGTTGTCAACATTCACGGCATTCTTCATATCACGGCCGTGCTTTTCTTCGGTTGCGGAGTGAACACAGACGAGCGGTAAAATGGCAGGAGTATCTTGAGGCGTGAGTCTTCGGCGGCGTGAGTACAATGACGAATGCGGTCGAAAAGGTGTACTGGCCGGCGTTCTTGCGCTGCCGTGGCTGAGTGGTTTGGCAGAGGTTCGGGGTCGACTGCGCCAGATGTGAGGCTTGGGGTGGACGCAGGAAGACTCGCATAGTAGGTGAACGGTTTAATGCGGGTTAAGGTTACATACACATAACACACCGACTGAGCCCTCCAGCGTATATGGCTTGACTGACAGTCTGACCCACCCATCGCGGGCAAACAGCAGAACAAGGCGAGGCTCCCGGAAACGGAAGCAGGAAAGGTAGGTGACGATGTCGACGCGGCTACTTGCTGCGCAGGACACGTTGCGTCATCTGTAGCAGCCCACACCAACTGGGCCAAGCACATCACATCACTCACACTGAGTGACCTAGAATATTGGAGAGTGTCCAAAGCGCCGCGAGAGTGCATGGGAGGAGCGAGGTCCTTTTCTTGTGAACTCCCGTGCCGCAGCGCTGCTGTACCGGACCCGTGGGCTTTCTCCGCTGCGGAAGCCGCGCCTAGGCGGCGGGCGTCGGCTACGAGCCTGATATTTTTGTTGCTATTAGCCAACATCGCGATAATTTGGGGTATATGAAGTACCACGTCACCGCAAGGTAATACCGCAGTGACCCACCGCACAGACAACGCGCTTGCCGGCTGTGAATACGGGTATTTTATCTATTTCCTTGTAGCTCACTTAGCCCGCGCTTACGCGGCTGTTTAAGTGACACATTCCGCGCGCTTACTTCATTTAGTTATGCGTGGAATGAGCAACGTGAACGTACTGCAGAAGAAAATAAGCTGGAGATCGTGATGATGATCAGGAGAACGTGGCAGATATGGCTAGCTCATGCTAACGCTTTTACACCCTATCGTTTCCTTTCTTTTATTCCATGCATTCGATTTGTTTTACAAGACTGCCTCTCACCGCTCTGCCGTTTCTGTATTAAGGCGAAATCCTTAACTGGCTCTTGGGAAGCGGGATTTGTCCGTCGGCGCGGACGCGGTACCAAAAATAATTACAAACCGCGTAACTCTCGCGTCTCGTTCACTTGGTATATATACCAAAGTATAGCGTGGAAAGGCACAAATGTGTGACTAAGATGACTGATTGGTCATGGCATTAGTAACTTGACTTGCATTCACGTCGCGATTAACGACAACATATGCTGGTGGTGCAAACCCGCATTTTTAGACCAGAAATCCCTCTGATAATGTGGATGTGGTGATTCGAACGTGTTGAATGCCAATCTCGACCTCAACGTGTCGAACTTACCCACATATCATGAAGAACTGAGAGTACAGGTAAAGGCTAATAATAGTAATGATAATTTCTGGGGTTTTACATAAAAAATCACAATATGGCTATGAGAAATGCCGTATTGGAGGGCTCCAGTAATTTCGACCGCCTGGGGTTCTTTAACATGCACCTATATCTATGTACATGGGTGTTTTATGCATTTCGCCTCCATCGAAACGTAAACCGCCGTAGCCGGGAATCGAACCTGCGTCCTCGAGCTAGCAGTCCAACCTACCAAAGCCACTAAGCTATACCACGGCGTGTATAGGTAAAGGGTACGCGAGAAATATACGCGGCAAAAAACAAGACAAACCAAAATAAATGAAAAGCTAACAGTGCAAGATTGTGTACGTACGTCTCATTTCATAATTACGAGCGAACGTGAGAAAACGAACGTGATGTAAAACGGATGTGCAACTCGTCTTTCGCCTTCTTGTGTTGGAAGAGCGCAAAAACTAAGCGAATTTTAACATCAAAGTAACTTTAGGAATATTTATTGCGTATGCTCGGTGCTTCGTGCACAGCAAATACACTTACTAATAAATAATTACGTACATGTAGTTACGTAATGAAAGAGGGAACTAATCACCAGAACATAAACTTTTCATATTTTACTGATTGAAGGTAACTATTTTAAGGATATGTAGAATCAATAGCAATATTTGTAATGCATCAAAACAGTAATTTTCAAGATGATTTTCCACTCAATATAATGCAAGCACCAACATCGTCAAGCGCCATGAATGCTTGTTAGTTACGTAAAAAATCACACGTTAAGCAATAACTATGATATCATGAGAAGTTACATGTTGGTAATTTCAGAGAGGATTCATGGATTTAATAACAAGGCTATTGCAGCAATAACTTTTGCATAACAAATGAGTAAATGGCTAGGCCAGTAGTAGCTATCTATTCATTTCAATGTAGAAAAAAGCCGGGAGATCCCACGCCCTGTGGGAATCGATGTCAAGCGAAGCAGCGTGCAGGGAGCCTACCAAGTTAACGAAATGACCATGAGAGCACCAAGACGTAGGCGGCTGTTTCATGACCTACATGACACGCATGTCACGACATTCATGTCATGAGTCCTCAGGAGTCCCTTTAGCTACACCTAAGAGACCTTAAGGAGAAAGTCTTACTCATACTCGTGACTATGCCTCCTGCCACCATCCTTTAGTGTTTCCTTCACTTAGTACGCACGTCCAAACCCATTTCAATGCTTTTGAGTGTTAATGTTTTTTCGCTGAGTCATTGTCATTTTTGCTCAGTCATGGTTGTGACTATGACTTCTACCCCCATCCTTTAGTGTTTCCTTCACTTAGTACCGACGTCCGAACCCATCTCAGTGGTGTTTGAGTGTTAATGTTTTTTCGCTCAGTCTGACGTTTTTCCTGAGTCATGCTCATGACTATGACTTCTACCACCATCCTTTAGTGTTTCCTTCACTTAGTACCCACGTCTGAACCCATTTCAGTGGCTTTTGAGTGTTAATCTTTTTTCGCTGAGTCATTGTCATTTTTGCTGAGTCACGCTCATGACTATGATTGAGCGTTTCCTTCACTTATTGTCCACGTCCGAACCCATTCCAGTGGTTTTTGAGTGTTAATTTTTTTTCGATGACTCAGTGTCATTTTTGCTGAGTCTTGCTCATGTCTATTACTTCTACCAACAACCTTACCCTTTTCCTTCACCTAGTAGCCCATCAGAACCCATTCCAGTGGTTTTTGAGTGTTAATATTCTTTCGCTGAGTCATTGTCATTTTTGCTGAGTCATGCTCATGACTATGAGTTCTACCATCATGCTTTAGCGTTTCCTTCACTTAGTACCCACGTCCGAACCTATTTCAGTGGCTTTTGAGTGTTAATCTTTTTTCGCTGAGTCATTGTCATTTTGCTGGCTCATGCTCATGACTATGGTTTCTACCATTGCCATTGAGTGTTTACTTCACTTAGTACCCACGTCCGAACCCATTTCAGTAGCTTTTGAGTGTTAATAATTTTTCGCTGAGTCATTGTCATTTTTGCTGAGTCATGCTCACGACTATGACTTCTACCATAATGTTTTATTAAGTGTTTCCTTCACTTAGTACCCACGTCAGAACCCATTTCAGTGGCTTTTGAGTGTTAATATTTTTTCGCTGAGCCATTGTCATGACCAACATGACACGCATGTCATGACATTTATGTCATGACCTATCAATCATGTTCTCCATACGCTCCTGTCATACTATACCAATTTTTGTACCTATCAAGTTAACGAAACGAGCATGAGAGCACCAAGATATAGGCGGCTGTTTCATGACCTACATGACAAGCATGTTATGACATTCATGTCCTGACATATCATTTATGTTCGTCATATACTCTTGTCATAGTATGCCAATTTTGGTGCATACCAAGTTAACGAAACGACCATGAGAGCACAAAGTCGTAGGCGGCTAGATAGATATTGTCAAAATAGCAAATGTTCGGCAAGAAATGCGTCGCATTTAAAAACAAATATTTGGTCACCTTTTTTATGTTTGTTTACCTATTGGCTGGAATGGCTTTTCTTTCGAATGTCTGAATTTGAAACAAGCTTCGCTCACGGTGAACCTGAAGGTACATCGTGCGCGAAGTTTGTATTGAAGAGATGGCGTACAGCAAGAATTGTTCGTTTTCGCTGTCTCTGAAGCGAAATAGGCCAACAATATTGCGGCGTTAGGGCCGTCTCTGTTCCTGCTCTTTTTTCCCTTACAGCTTCTCACTGCGCTCTGTTCATAATAAAGTACTGTCGATGCTAAAGAATTCATGAATAAATACATATGCGTATGGTTATAAACCACTACTGACCGTGAATGAAAAGCGCGTAGTGGTGAGCAAATCTGCAAAGCAAAAGTATTTCGCTTGACTTCGCGAGTAATTTACTTTTTTCGTTACTCTTATTCTTGCAAGCAAGGCGCTATTGCCCGCGTACCCATGTGAATACCGTTTTTTACGTTCTTTCCTTGCGCGGGCTCATTTAGCACGTTTGTACGCACGCACAGTTACCGCATTACCGTTCCCGAACTCTATAGCACCGGAGCTAGTCCGCGCTGATGAGTTTGACGCGTTAGTTTTTGCATTCTCTTGCTGCCCAAGCACAAAGTACGGTGGCTAGATCTAGCCACCGTACACAAAGACAACGCTCAAAAATGGGTAAGCTCCATGCAGCACCACACTGTTGAAATATATAAATAGACTTTAAGTGATTTGCGTGGAAACTGAACGCAAAAAAAAAAAAAAACTACAGCGCGTAGCAGACGACGCGCAGCAGACGTTATTGGTTCGGACATGGAAGATGAGTGCGTCGGTTGTGCCTTTCCGTGCAGTAGATTTTTTTAGTTTTTCGTCTGGTTTTAAAGACATTGAATGCTTGTTGAAACAAACAAAAAAGAACGTGTTTCATTGTTTCTTTATTGCTTCTGCACGTGAAATGTTGTTTGAATGCTGCCCGATAAGAGACGACGCCGTGAGCCAGCATGTGTACCAGACGACACCATATGCGCACGCTGTCCTGCCAGCTCCTCGACACAAGAACACATTGAAACTCAATACAACAGAAAGTGAGCTGAAAATAGCAAGATGAACTTTTATTTTCTTGAGACGCGCGGCTAAAGTGTTCTAGAACACTTTAGCCCGGCTTCGCCGCCTTACATTTTGTTCCGAGCGAATGCGTTGCGCGCTACCGACTACCCGCGTGGTCAACTGACAACCACAGCGCAACACCGACCCAGTACTTCGCGTCGCGGTGAGTAAAGTCCTTGAGCTGCCTTCTTCGAATTGGTAATGGACGACACGCTTTTTCGTGAAGGATATCGCTGCTTATTGAAAAGAAAAATTGATGCGAATGTAAAAGGTGTTCGGCAATCGGTGACATTCGTAGGGCATTATACTCAGGCTTATATCTCAGGCTTAAGATTCTGGTACGATACCTCCAAACATTCACGCTGCCGGTTCGGAATTCCATTTGCCGTCAGCCTGCGCCCGACTTAGCGGCTCTCCTGGCGTGCTATGCAGGATGCCCCGAGTTTGGCGAAACTCGGGATCTTCACGAGCTCTGGCGACGCCCCAAGATGAAAGAACTAATGGTAACAAGATAAAGTTTGTCTGTCGGCACACCTCCAGTTTCATTGGTTTATCTAGATTCACTCTGGGTGGCCATCATCCCTTGGGCGTTGCCATATGGGCGCTCGACAAACTGGGGCTCACGTGATGATACGGTCGGTGCATGGTCGTGCATTCTTTCACTTGTTTGTCGTTCCACCGAGTGCATTAGAGGCACAAGCAAGTTATCAAATAAATGCATTTAGTAGAATGATATTAGTCACATTACCGTAGGGTATAGGTGTTTTAAAGTTTACAAATTGTACACTGAATGCGTATTAGACTAATTTGTTGTTTAATCGTTTCGCATTATACCACGAGGGCCCGCTCGCCCTCCTCTTCCTCTGGATTGGATTGGCGCGGCTCGCTACGTGCTTGCGCTAGCATTTCCGAGTACAGATTGGTGTGCGCTTGGTTTTCGCACTGGGCTTTGAACAGATCGCTCGTTGCTCTTTGTCTTTCCTCTAGCTTTAATTGGCGCGGCTCCCTACGTCCTTGCGCTCCCCATTTCCGAGCACAGATTGGTGTGCGCCTGATTTTTTACACTGGGCTTTGAACAGATCGCTCGTTGCTCGCGCTAAAGTAAGGCTTCGAGACGAAGGGAGCGTCGGCTAGCGCAGAAGTGGTTTGCCGCGCGCTTACCGTGTAAGCACTCAGGAATGTCGGAAAACTGTCATGCAAGAATAAAAAAAACTACGCTTTACTTTATTTTACATTGTGACGCACCTTCATACTGGCTAGCGCCGAACGATGGCTTCTAACAACCGCAGGAAAGAGTCTTTGCAGCGCACGTGGCCGTTGAGTGCCACCACATTCATCCCAGGTGGGACTCCAGCATCAGTGCAGTTACTCTGTACACACTGCTGACGAGGTGGCGCTTGACTTTTTGACAATAACTTTCTATTTTTCGCGTGTGAACGCCCGTGTTGGTTTCCACAAAGTGCACGCTGTGGTTAACTGTCTCCCAATGCAGATTAAGGCATAGCCCCGTTAGCATCCACTGAATTTGGGACACAGTTGTATGCCGCCAATTCGTCACTATGAATAATGGTCCCCGGTTGAACATTGGCTGCAATAATGGCGCCTAGCGTCGCCGCCTTTCGTCGGTCGACCTTGAAAAGTAGCAGCACCCCTCCGGTCGCGCAGACCATGCCGAAGACCCATGGGCCACCATCTTTAACACCACCGTAGTTTTGGCGGCTCGGCGGAACGTTGTCGCCCGTCATTAGGCGGCCTCGATTGCACTTTTGCTCGCCGCGAAGAAGGCACTCGTCAATTTGCGCTGTCTTCCCGGGGCCACCGAGTGGAGCTCGCGCCAGCAGCTCGTCCCTCGCGACCTTACGGGGGTAGCTCCTCCAGTCGGCGATGGCGTGCTCCGATAGAGGAAACAAGTCTACGGTATCTTTCAACATTCATATGTCTACGCTTTTGCTCACGCAGTACGTGAGTCAAATCATTTGCCGCCTCGAGAGGTGGTCGTTCGGATGGCCGAGGCGGTCCGTGTTGGCGCAGTAACTTCCTTCGCCTCTCTGCCCGTGCCGTGCAGCGGTACCGTGTACCTGCCAAAACTGATTTCGGCACCAAAACTGATTTAGGCACCGGAAGGCAGCCCGGCGTCCATTCTGAGTCTTCCAATATAATGTGACTACTTCGCCTGCGCAGGTTGGTTGGTCCGGGTTGAACCCCAGGTGCTCGCAGGTGCTCCAGTACTCCGATGACGACGCCGGACCTGGCCTGGGGCTGGGGCGCGGTGGACGAGCTTGCTTGAAACAGGAGAGAGCCGAAGCGATCGCACGAACTATTCCTCCACAGCCTAGTCACACCAGTCTACTCTGGGAAAGCATAATTTGCCCGCCACCCTATCTCCGCAAACGACGGCCTTCGCCTAACTCGTCACACAGCCAGCGCACTCACGTTTTGGAAAGGCAAAAATGACGCTGAAACTCTACGTCGGACATGTAGGTGAACGGGTCCAGATGGTCATATTGACGCTTGCTGCCGCTGGATGCGATTACACAGGCTGCTGCTGCCGCCACCATGTTCCCGAGTTCAACTCGAGGGGGGTTTCGCGATGTACGAGTTTGGCCCGAGTTCGCGTGTCAATCAAAACCATACGTCACGCCCCGCGCGAGGCATGTAACTCTTGTGCGCGCGCCCGCCACGGTTGGGCCACGCCCAACTTATTTTCCGGCAACAGCGACGTGGTGCGGAACTGAGAGGCATCAACAATCTTGACCGCCGACAGAAAATACGCACAGCACACTGTCATCAGTGATGCACTGTAACTGAGAACCGTGCACTATCAAAAACAAAGCGGCGACTTTCGCTGGCTCATGCATCTATCTTCTTAGGCTGTGATGGCCCCACAACATGGTTCATTGTCTGCATTGTAGCGACGTAGCGCACAGCAAATAATTATCGGAACGACACTGTAGCTGCTTGCAAGGTGTCGATGCGCCGTGGTGGATGACGATGCTGAGCAGTGCGTAGTGTTTTCCAACGTAAAGGTATCGCAGCTGTTGTTTGAGATGGCTGCTCTCTCATCGGTGGTGTATCGGATCTGCAGCGTCGCAAACACGGTCAGCGCCGAGAAACGCTCGCATTTTTAAACCCAATGCGATGACATTTCTTCATCACAAGCACGGCACACTAAATAGTTGCAACCCCTTCCTGCGTTCGAAGTTTAATTTCCTAACTGCACACAGGAGCCATCACCCGCCAACATGCGATTGCTGCGCTGTCGTTACTATGTCTATCTGCGATCGCTGTTAGCTCAGCAGCAGAGACAATCGGCAAGCACATTGGAGAGAACAACTCTGCGTATACATGCGAACGGAGGCACCTTCACTGGGCAAGCGATGACAAGCGATGAATTGTCTCACTGGGCAGCGCGCTCTTCCTTGCAATGCATCGCGGAGGCTTCGCGCACGCAGATAAACTGGTGCACTTTCACTGTGCTGCGTCACTACGGACCCTAGAATACCGCAAAGCCCTTTTGCAGTGACAACCATTGCTCCCGTCGTTTCAGTTGGTAAAGCGGCGGCCTTAATTGCCGCCTAAGTGAAGCACCTGCGCTGAACAACCATGCCGCAGCGCTGCGTGGCCATTCCCCTAATAGTCAGGAAATGGAAAGATCACTGTCATGACTGACTTTATCAATGATTAGAGTGCCTCGATGCGCGCGGCCATGAAGGCACCCTACCAAGGATAGCACTGCAGTGCCCCTGGCGACTGCTCACCGTATGAACTCCCTCGTGCGTGCGACGCTCTAAAATGTATCCGCTTGTAAGCTTTCGCCTCACTGTCGCCACTCGCGGCAAAAAAGTGCAATATTTAATAATTCGCTCGATCTCTGTTTGTCATCAAACATTTATGGCATACCAAACGAAAAACAGATACTTCAAGAAATAAAGTGTTCCTTACTTTATTTGTTGTATTTGAACGTAATCGATTGAGGGAAAGTGTAGGCGCAACAATGCACCGCATGTGCCCTGTTCGCATTCGACGGAGGATAGAAAGATAATGCTCGAAAGAGGAGGCACGCCCTTTACTCGCCCTAGAAAGGCGTGGCAAGTGGCTCACGGCAAGTGTGCAGATAGACAGCGGTACAGTCACGGTATTGCTAAATGGTGATAATACGTTGATAACAATACGCGGCGCTGGCGCGTTTTGCTGCGCAGTCTTCTGTGCTTGAAGCACGGAATCACTGTGCCGCGCAGGGTGCGCTCATGTTGTCATACGCGGCTTTATCTCGACATTTCTTTTTGCCTGCTGTTCTTGCACGTTCCTTGCTATCTCCGTTCACTGACTGCCATCGAGCAAACTCGGGTGAAACTCGCACGAACGAGAAACTCGGCGCATCCTGCATAGCACCCCTGGACACTTTTTGAAGCAAGCCTTGACCGGCGACTGTTCTCGGTTCAGAACTGTTTAGTCCAGCGTTCCGCGAAGAGTCGCATCGCCGCCCCCACCACACCTGTTTTCTTCACCGCTGCCTACTGAGAGCAGGAGCCCGCGTAAGTCGTCAAGTTCCTCACTGGGCCCATTTACAGGCATGCCCACGTTGCAACTCCAGCTAGGTGAACCACCAGAAAACGTTGAAGCCATAGGGGACACCGGTGCAGCTTTTAATTTTATGACACCAAATATGCTTCCCATTCAGTGCCATCTGAAGACGGTCGTACCACTCGCACGAGCATCACTTAATGGCCCTGTCACATCTGTTTTGCCGACATCAGCTTATGTCACCGCGGCTAGGTACAGTCAACCACAAAAGTTTGCGGACCACGCGAGCGCGTGCCAGACTGCCTATCCGCGCCACCTAGCGGTACGCCACCTAGCGGCGACAGGGGCGCTCTCCCGGATATGAGCCCTCTTGGTACTCGCCTGCCTGTTAATTTTTTATTCCCGTGCATGACATTGTTAGTTCGTTGTGTTGACGCAGAGCGCTGTCTGCGATAAGACCGCCACATATCTGGCTTGATAGCAGTATCGGAGCAATCACTGCAACCTTTGTCGACTGGTGTGCCAGTGGGTAGATAAGTTTCACGAAGCGCTGCGACGATTTTTTTACGCGACGTTTACTGGCGCACTTTGGTTGGCAGCATCTTGGTCCAATGAGTGTTGCTGCTTCTGCGTCTTGAGAGAAAGGGTAGGGAGGTGTTTCACTGTCATCAAAAATAAAGAAAAAGCGGATGCATAGAAAATTTTCTTTCACACATAGGCGCATCTTCGCATCAGTCGCTGAAAACGTAGTAGACTTGCTTCAGGCCACGTGGTGATTGCCTATTTGGAAAGATGCCGCTGCGTGTTCCACTTGACCAAAGAAGGCACATTGTGCGTTTATTTATAGAGGGAATACCTCAGCGCGAATTCTGCCGCCGAACCAACAGGAGCCGGACTGCCGTGAATAGGATTATTCAAGCTTTTCGCGACGATGACAGATTCACAGATATGGAGCGCAGTGGGCGTCCAAGGGCCACGACTGAGGAAGAGGACCGCCTGATTACGGCCGCCATCGTGGCTGATCCTTTTCAAAGTGCAGAGGATATCCGAGAAGCGCTCTCGCTCACGGTATCGTCTGAGACTGTAAGAAGAAGGCTGAGTGAGCTTGGCCTGCAGTCTTTCGTAGCAGCACAGAAGCCCTGCCTCTCAGACAGCCAGCTACAAGAACGACTCATGTTCGCTACAGCAATGAAAGATTGGACAACAGAGAAATGGGGCGATGTCATCTTTAGCGACGAGTCAACTTTTTCCACGCGCTGGGACCAACGGAAGCGGGTTTGGCGTCCACTAAACTGCAGGTGTGTTTACAGTGTATTGGCAGTTAATTCACGAAGCTAATTCTGCATCACAACATGTTTCACGTAAAATGAGCTTTTGGACATTACGAGATTTTTCTGTAGTGGTATTATTTTGAAAACATTAACGATTGTTTCATAGTACTACTTACTCTGAAGCTAATTAAAAGCTGCCAGTGGGTCTTTCAGTACTATCTAATGATGTTTGCACGTTTTCTATTGCAACTCTATAACAGCATTATAAAGTTCATACGCAAGAGGAATCACAACATTTTTAGACGCGCCGCTGGAACCCAATTGTATGCTATTTCTTGCAGATATCTGCCTAATTACACACAGAGTGTTCTATCCAGTGGACGGTGTTCCGTGAGCGTGTGGGGAGCAATCAGCAAAGATGGCCTTGGTCCCCTTGTGCGTCTGGAAGGGCCCTTTACTGCGTCACGGTACTGCGACGTCATCACTAGACACCTCGTTCCGTATGCGCTGGACGGTCCCTTCAGCGACGGCTGCTATTTTTTTCAACACGACCGCAGCCCGATCCATAAAGCACGTATCGTCCAGTCATTGCTAGAAGAACATGCTGTTTGCCAGCTTGAGTGGCCTCCATGTGGCGCCGACTTGAATCCCATAGAAAATGTCTGGGGCATGTTGAAGAAACGGCTGTCCACACGAGCCAACCGCGGCCGCACGGCCGATACGCTGTGGCAAGCGATCGCACAAGAATGGGAAAGCCTGCGTGGTCGACCGGAGATTACTGAATCTTTGTACGAGTCGATGCCCACACGCATCAATAAGGTGCTAGAAAACGGCGGACATTTCACTTCCTACTAGATCATTGAGAGACCTATGTTTCATGACACTTCTGTAAATGTCTTGTGAATAAATTCATCCCCTTCAGACACGAATTATGATGCACTGTCTGCAAATGCGTCAAATGCGCATGGCATCATTTCAAGACGCTCACTATTACATTCCAAGAAAGAAGACGAAGCAATGTGCTGTTTTGTGCGAGTTTCAGTAAAAAAAATTAATTAGCGTATAACTCATTATCTAATTATTCTGAAATCCGTCAGCTTCAATGCTTGCATAAAAAGAATCAACTATTAGGCCCGAAACGCATGCACACTTGCTTTTTCGGTTGTATTCGTGTCGACCGGAGAAAAAAAATACTCTTGACGTTGGTCTTGGAACGCGGCACGTCGAACGATTGTCTAACATGGTAGTGTCTCCAGCAAAGTGATCATCTGCAGCAATACGCAGGACAATGAAGTTAACTGACCGCTAGTTGTCCCATCAGGAAGCGGACACGAATGTGCACACTGAGTTTTAGGTCATTTGAAGAAACACGTGGCGTGGGACGCGCCTCCGAAGTTCGAGTCCCCAAACGAGGACGCCGTGTCGCAAAGGGTTATA
>NW_023606181.1:0-17072 GCF_013339745.2 Dermacentor silvarum
TTCAAAATTCGAAGGGAAGGGTCGGGCGTCGTTGATATCAGCCGTTGAATAAGGTCTTTTAAGAAGTCGTCCCGGCGTTGCTCCGCTCCGATATCGTCAAAAGCACTCAAAGAGAGAACGGTGACCGGAATACTGGGCAAAGAAACGTCAGATGGGTCGACAGGTTGGCGCGACAAGCAGTCCGCATCTTGGTGTAACCGGCCTGTCTTGTATACAACTGAGTAGTTGTATTCTTGAAGGCGCAGAGCCCATCGGCCAAGGCGCCCGGAAGGATCTTTCAGAGAAGAAAGCCAACACAGAGCGTGGTGGTCAGTGATGACTGTGAATTGCTGGCCGTACAAATAGAGGCGGAATTTTCCCACTGCCCAAACGAGAGCCAGACACTCGCGCTCAGTGATAGAATATTTGCGCTCAGCAGGGGAAAGAAGGAGGCTGGCGTAAGCAATAACACGTTCTTGTCCTTGTTGTTTCTGGGCCAGGATAGCTCCAATACCGTGGCCGCTGGCATCGGTACGGACTTCTGTTGGAGCTGATGCGTCAAAGTAAACGAGAATGGGAGGGGAAGTAAGCAGCCGGGTCAGCTCAGTAAAAGCATGAGCTTGCTCACGGCCCCAAATGAAGGCAGCGTCTTTCTTGAGGAGCTGAGTAACAGGGCGTCCAAGGTCCGCAAAATTGCGGACAAACTGACGAAAGTAGGAGCAGAGGCCCAAGAAGCTGTGCGGACGTCCTTGGCACACGTTGGCACCGGAAAGCCTTTCACTGCCCGGATTTTATCTTGATCAGGATGGACACCAGAAGAATCGACGAGATGTCCGAGCACAGAAATTTCACGGCGACCGAAGTGGCCTTTGGACGAATTGAGTTGTAGCCCCACCCGACGAAAAACAGATATGACCGTCGAGCGTCGCAAAAGTCGGAGAAAAAACGATCACATCGTCCAAGTAGCAGAGGCAGATGGACCACTTGAAACCGTGTAGGAGGGCGTCCATCATTCGATCAAATATGGCTGGGGCATTAAATAACCCGAAAGACATCACTTTGAACGGATAGAGGCCGTCGGGCGTAATAAAAGCCCTTTTCTCACGGTCCATGTCATCGACGGCAATTTGCCAGTATCCGGAGCGAAGGTCTATACGGACGAAAAATATTGGGCTCCATGGAGGCAATCCAAGGCATCGTCAATGCGTGGTAGCGGATAGACGTCTTTCTTGGTTACCTCGTTTAGGTGCCGATAATCTACGCAAAATCGCCAACTGTTGTCCTTTTTCTTAACTAGTACAACAGGGGATATGGGGACAACAGGGGATGCCCATGGGCTGCAAGAAGGTTCAATGATGTTACGAGAAAGCATCTTATCAACTTCGTGTTGGATGATGTCTCGCTCAGTAGGAGAGACGCGGTAGGGTCGCCGATGGATTGGGCTCGCATCCCCGGTGTTAATGCGATGTTTGACAATAAAATGTTTGTCCGAGAGGACGGTCTCCAAGGTCGAATAAGTCCCAGTACGAAGCAAGGAGGCAAGGTAGTTCATTGGCACACTGGGGCGGAAGGTCGGGCGCGATCATTTTTCATTCTATAGGGCATTCAAGTCCGAAGGGGCAGGAGGCACAGCAAGAGTTGCACACGAGGAGTCGTCAGCAGTTAAACCCGAAATTTGGTAGTCTTGGGCCGGCATGATTTGCGCAAATGATATGCCGCGCGGGAGAACTTGTGCACAAAGTGCAAAGTTCACTAGCGGAAGACAGGACGTGTTGTCAGTAATGGTAATGTCGGTGTGAGGAAATGCGACGTTATGCGTGTGCAGGACATCCGAATTAGGGGATACGATGTAGTCACCGTCTGGAATGAGCGGAACGGGTGAAACACCTATGTAGGAAACGGAAAGGTGAGGGAGGCGAATATGCTCTGTGGAACATAGCCGGATCAGAGCACTATCGGAGGGAATAATAGAAATAGGTAGACGAGTTGCACAATGCCAGCAGAACAGTCTATCAAGGCGGAATGGGCTGAGAGAAAATCAAGTCCCACGATTAGGTCGTGAGGGCAGTGTTCTAGGACATAGAATAAAACAGAAGTATGATGATCGGTGACACTCACACAAGCTGGACACATGCCAATAACGGCAGGCGTTCCCTCGTCGGCGACTCGCAGCACAGGCGACGGGGCAGGAGTGAGGACTTTCTTGAGACGATGGCGAAGCTGAGCACCCATCACAGATACATGCGCGCCGGTGTCAACCAGACCCGTAACAGGCACACCATCCACGTTCACTGTGATGAGGTTCCGATGTGCGGGCAGGGTCAGTAGAGGATTTTGGCGTCGGGTCGGTATAGCACCATCACCTCTAGGTGCTGCACCCGTTAGTTTTCCGAAAGCGTGGGCCGGAAGGAGCTGGGGGACGCTGACCGACGCGAAGGGGGCGAGCGGAAGAAGCGGCTTTGTGGCGAAGGAGAGCGGCTAGAGCGGGCGGGCAAAGTGTCGCCAGGAGTTACTGGTTGCATGCGCGGTGGAAAGCGAGAAGCAGCATGAGGCGGATGATCTGATGGGAGATAGGCCCAAGGGGTCTAATTCCACGAAGAGCGGCAGTGACGTGAAATATGACCGATACGGCCACAATTGAAGCATATTGGCCTGTCGTCTGGATTGCACCATTCAGCCGGGTTGCGATACCGCGGAGGGGCATCCACGTTGCGAGGGCGCATGGCAGAGGTGGACGAAGCGTAGTCAAGCCGATTAATCGAGCAGACGTTGGTCAAGCCAACGTTGGCCAATTCCTGGCGTACGACGGTCTGTATCAGGGAAACGGTGGACTGGCAATTATCGGAGCCAAGGGTTGGGGATTAGATATTAGATGCGGCCTCGATTTCACGCCGGATGATGTGGACGATGTCATCAGATTGATTGGGCGGGGGCAGACTACGGAGGTCTCGCAGGTTGACGTAGCAGCCGTGTTGGGGAGGCGGGGAAATGGGTGGGCATTGCGGCGGCTCTTGGCTTCTTCAAACTGCCGGAATTCGGTAATGATGGCTTGTACATTAGAAGAATTCTTAAACACAAGGAGGTGAAAGGCATTATCCGCTATGCCCTTAATGACATGTGCGACCTTATCAGCTTCGGACATTCTCGGATTCACTTTGCGGCACAGAGCGTGCACGTCCTGGATGTATGTGAGGTAGGACTCAGTGCACGTCTGAACACGCGAAGTGAGGTCTTTTTGAGCGGCGCGCTGACGTCCAACAGGCTTGCCAAACAAATCCATGAGCTTCTATTTACAAATGTCCCAGGTGGTAAGTTCCTCCTCGTGGGTCTGAAACCAGATGCGTGCCGTTCCCTCGACATAGAATATCAAGTTAGCCAGCATGGCGGTCTGGTTCCAGTGGTTGCTCTTGCTCACCCGCTCATAAAGTTGAAGCCAATCTTCAACATCCGTGTGGGCAGTGCCGGAAAAGGTGCCGGGGTCGCGCGGTTGTGCCAGAATGACGGTTGGCGTGGGGGCAGACGAGCCCGAAGCATCCTCGCCTTGAGCTGGCATGGTACATGCAGCCAAGGAGCGCCGGCTGCGTAAATCCGTCTTGCGCTTGAGCCCGCAAGCTCCACCAAAAATGTTACCGGGGAAAAGAAGTAAGAAGTATATTTACAGTCTATTTACAAGACTGGCAGCGGCTGACAAGACCATAGTAAGCACGCGAAGTCCCGAGCTTCGCCTTCTTCAAGTCCTTGCAAAACGTCTTCTTCATCGCTCTGTCACAATATTAATGTTTTTATTGTATGTATTTAATTTATGTATAATATTATTAATATTGTAAAAAACAACGCACGAGGCTATACTTGGTTGTTTATTCCATGGCTAAACCGCGTTGGACCCTCCGCTGTGCTGTGACTACCAAAGCGCTTCCTGTCGGTGCTCGTTAGTGTCGCAATGCAGTGCTTTCACCGCTCCTAGATAGCGACTATCGCAACCGTTACATCCGTTGCCTGAAATCAGTCGTGAAACCCTGGATAAAACACTTTCCTGGTAAAATGCAGGAATGCTCCGCGACATCTAGTGAGACCGGGGACAAAATAGCTACCCACCAAATATGGCCGTAAATAGCGGTCAAAATTTTGGTGTTGTCACCACCCTAAAACAACCTTGCATGTAGGTTCCCTAGGGTCGCTTCGAGTTATGAACACCTTGCGGGCAAGCGAGCGCGTTGAGACGCTTGGCGCGTTTTCATTTGGCCTTACCGAGACACAGTCAGAACGCCGGCGAGAGCTTGCGTGGACAAGGAACGCGCGCATAACACAGGCTCGCGAGAGCAACAGAGAGGTTGGCATGGCAACGCGGCGATGCACTCTCCCCTCACACAACTGCTCACGGGCTACTACGACAGCTTGCCTTCCCTTTCGGGCGCCCTTCTCCATCGAGGTGCGCTCGTGCCCGGCGTTCTGGCTCAATTGGTAGGGTTGCATTGAAGGGGCCGGATGCGCCGAGAAAATCTGGCAATTGTCTAATAAAGTCGAAGCATTCTTTGCCGACGGAAAGGCCATGGGTAGACGCGCATAATCTGGGAAAAGCAAGTAAACAAAACTAAGCAAAAACGAAGTTACAGCCGAGCCAAACTTGCTTACGCTCTAGTAGACAATTCTCAGAATTTCTGTAGATTTTTTTCGCAGAAATATGCGCAGGCTGTAAGTTTCCGCTGGTTGTAGCTGGGAGCGATATACATATGTTACACTGGTCCACCGCACTGGCCCACATTCTGAGCACATTGTCTCTAGAGAATGATGGGAAGGTAAATTATTTTCTCATGCGATACATGTTTGGCCTCAGAGCTCATGCAAGGTTTCAATGGGCGAGCTATAGATGTCGCACCCTCGCAGCGGTAGTACTTTGTTACTCTCTGCTCTTTGTCTCCGCTTCTGTTCTGCCAGTGGAATGTGCCGTAATGTACGACGGGCCCGCTATTCTGGAAATCACGGCTACGTTCAAGAATAATGCTTTACGTATTACGAGTGCCTTCTACGCGACAACAGAAAAAGTAGCGAAAGTGAATGAAGCTTTATTGCCAGAATGCCTATGTATAATTTGATCTCAATATTTTTAATTCATATTGTTTGTGGAGAACCTGGTGACACATGTGTTGCAAACATTTTTGTTTACATCTAAATAAATCAAAACTATATTAATCACGGTTTAGAAAATGTTACCTAACGCATCCTAGATGCCACGAAAGGGATCACTTGGTTCTCCAGAATTTCAAATTTAATTCGGGATCTCATGTGATAACTTTGGTGTTAAATCGCAAATGATATTTTCAGCTGCAGTAGTGCCAAAAAAAGTGTATAATCGCTTAGATTTGGAATAGTTACGACCGGTACACGTTTCAGGAATTGTATACTCGCTATCGTAATGCTATTTATTGTATACAGCTCTCATAATACTGCCTGTAAATACGAGCTGCGCTTCCTAATATATTTAAAAGCCACTGCGCTTAGTCATCACTGTTACTAATTGTCGGCAATGTGTTACTCGCACCCGGATGTGCTGGTATCACAACATAACCACGCATAGGAAAGGCAAGCAAACGGCAGCTAATCAGGCTTACAGATAGGCAGATGATAGAGCTGTTCGGGAATTTAGTAAAAAATTAATAGAAAGCTCGTATAGGATATCTGCTCATTATGTAGCTCATGCGATGAGCAAATGCAGTGCTCCATCAAAACCTCATTTCCAGTTCAGATTACCCCTCACTGTCAAAGAACGTCTGGGGAGAAAGGGCACACGGATGGACACTGAGAACTTGTCGAGTCACCCCTTTCTATTTCTTTCTTTCGTTGGTATCCCAGCTATCGAGTTCGTTTCGCTTCCTAGAGGTGATAGAGGTGGTGATTCCTTGCGTCTGGTGTCCACGCCGGAGCTATATAGATATAACAAAAACAGAACTAGGAATAAAGAACATTATCTGCGACGTAAGGCGGGGAGACGCCCGGATCCGTTTCGTAGGGAACTTTGTCGTTTATTTCCTTTTGGACGCAGAGCACTCCACATAGCTGCTTCTGCCATCGAGTGCAGCCTCGTTCAGCAATTTGCCACTCCGCTTTTTCCTTCGTGTGCTGGTGATTTTCTTGCGGCTTGCGGGGGGCTCGCCATCCTGAAATACCAAGCTCTGTTTTCGGCACCGCAATTTGCTTTCATTACTGCTGGCCTCACCGCTATTCCGTGGAATGTCGAGCTCACTCATCTTCATGCTTCGAAATGCCACTGTCTTCTTCAGTCTGGATGCCGCTCTCACCTTTGCAGTCTAAACTGAGCATAGTTCTTGGGATACATTTTTTTGTGTGATATAGAGATTCCCCGCAAGGCATATAAGTAAAATTAGTAATAGACTCCAAAGAAATCATTCGGTTTGTATGATGCAGGAATAGTACTAATAACTTTTCCGAACTTTCTTACCCTTTTTCCAGCCAGTCTGGTCCCGAGCAGCACTAGGCTTTGCATAATGTGTACATCTGTGACCAGATTTTTGTGTCTTCTTGCGATACTGTGTTTTCGTCCCCCTTTCATGCAGTCCGCTAGTCAGAGTGGCCGCATGAAAAGCAAACAGAACGTTCACATTTTAGTGTGCCAGTTCTCTTGTCACACTTTGCTCCTGTGGCGGGCAGATGCAGAGAAACGAAATGGTTAATCTTTAGGAACCAAACTAGAGCAGAAAAATTTGACGAAACATGCCGAATGGCCGATGTGGTATTCATCTCGATATTATTGGTTCGTACTTGCCACATGCGATAATGGAAGGAAGCATCGAGCACCAGAAAGACATGCGTAGGAGATGTGTTTTATTAGTTCGAAAATTCCACAAATTTTTCCAGCACGCCGCTTCGGCCAGGTGGCAATAGAATACCGCCGCTTAGTGCGCGTTCATGGGCTCAGCTCCCAAATGCGCGATAAAGTTAGCGGACCGTACGTGCTTTGTGTGCGCATTAAAAGATTTCAGGTAATCAAACTTATTCCGGAGCCTTTCAATACTACGCCTCTTATACGCCATGTGTTGTTTTGGATGTTCAAGCAGATCGACCGATCAGTCAAGTCAGTCAGCCAGTCAGACAAATCAAGTCAAATCAATGAGTCAGTCAGTTCCGTCCAGTCAGTCAGTTCCGTTCATCAGCCAGTCCAGTCCGTCCAGTCCAGTCAGTCAGTCAGTCAGTCGGTCGTCGGTCGGTCGGTCGGTCGGTCGGTCGGTCGGTCGGTCGGTCGGTCGGCCAGTCAGTCCGTCGGTCTGGTCAAGTCCGTCAGTCAGTCAGTCAGTCAGTCAAGTCAGTGAGTCAGTCAGTCAGTGAGTCAGTCAGGTCAGTGAGTCAGCTCAGGTGAGTGAGTCAGTGAGTCAGTGAGTCAGTGAGTGCAGTGAGTGAGTGAGTCAGTCAGTCAGTCAGGTCATGCAGTCAGTCAGTCCAGGTCACGTCAGTCAGTCAGTCAGTCAGTCCGTCAGTCAGTCAGTCAGTCAGTCAGTCAGTCAGGTCCAGTCAGTCAGTCCATGTCCAGTCAGTCAGTCAGTCAGTCAGTCAGTCAGTCAGTCAGTCAGTCAGTCAGTCAGTCAGTCAGTCAGTCAGTCAGTCAGTCAGTCAGTCAGTCAGTCAGTCAGTCAGTCAGTCAGCAGTCAGTCAGTCAGTCAGTCAGTCAGTCAGTCAGTCAGTCAGTCAGTCAGTCCGTCTCAGTCAGTCAGTCAGTCAGTCAGTCAGTCAGTCAGTCAGTCAGTCAGTCAGTCAGTCAGTCAGTCAGTCAGTCAGTCAGTCAGTCAGTCAGTCAGTCAGTCAGTCAGTCAGTCAGTCAGTCAGTCAGTCAGTCAGTCAGTCAGTAGCAGTCAGTCAGTCAGTCAGTCAGTCAGTCAGTCAGTCAGTCAGTCAGTCAGTCAGTCAGTCAGTCAGTCAGTCAGTCAGTCAGTCAGTCAGTCAGTCAGTCAGTCAGTCAGGTCAGTCAGTCAGTCAGTCAGTCAGTCAGTCAGTCAGCAGTCAGTCAGTCAGTCAGTCAGTCAGTCAGTCAGTCAGTCAGTCAGTCAGTCAGTCAGTCATCAGTCAGTCAGTCAGTCAGTCAGCAGTCAGTCAGTCAGCAGTCAGTCAGTCAGTCAGTCAGTCAGTCAGTCAGTCAGCAGTCAGTCAGTCAGTCAGTCAGTCAGTCAGCAGTCAGTCAGTCAGTCAGTCAGTCAGTCAAGTCAGTCAGTCAGTCCGTCAGTCAGTCGTCAGTCAGTCAGTCAGTCAGTCGTCAGTCAGTCGTCAGTCAGTCAGTCAGTCAGTCAGTCAGTCAGTCAGGTCAGTCAGTCAGTCAGTCAGTCAGTCAGTCAGTCAGTCAGTCAGTCAGTCAGTCAGTCAGTCAGTCAGTCAGTCAGTCAGTCAGTCAGTCAGTCAGTCAGTCAGTCAGTCAGTCAGTCAGTCAGTCAGGTCAGTCGTCAGTCAGTCAGTCAGTCAGGTCAGTCAGTCAGTCAGTCAGTCAGTCAGTCAGTCGTCAGTCAGTCAGTTCAGTCAGTCAGTCAGTCAGTCAGTCAGTCAGTCAGTCAGTCAGTCAGTCAGTCAGTCGTCAGTCAGTCAGCAGTCAGTCAGTCAGTCAAGTCAGTCAGTCAGTCAGTCAGTCAGTCAGTCAGTCAGTCAGTGTCAGTCAGTCAGTCTCAGTCAGTCAGTCAGTCAGTCAGTCAGTCAGTCAGTCAGTCAGTCAGTCAGTCAGTCAGTCAGTCAGTTCAGTCAGTCAGTCAGTCAGTCAGTCAGTCAGTCAGTCAGTCAGTCAGTCAGTCAGTCAGTCAGTCAGTTCATTCAGTCAGTCAGTCCAGTCAGTCAGTCAGTCAGTCAGTCAGTCAGTCAGTCAGTCAGTCAGTCAGTCAGTCAGTCAGTCAGTCAGTCAGTCAGTCAGTCAGTCAGTCAGTCAGTCAGTCAGTCAGTCAGTCAGTCAGTCAGTCAGTCAGTCAGTCAGTCAGTCAGTCAGTTCAGTTGTCAAGTCAGTCAGAAGTCAGTCAGTCAGTCAGTCAGTCAGTCAGTCAGTCAGTCAGTCAGTCAGTCAGTCAGTCAGTCATCAGTCAGTCAGTCAGTCAGTCAGTCAGACAGTGCAACAATGACTTTTAAACAATATATTAGTGTGTTCTAGAACGTGCTGTTAAGAAAAGAAAGAAAAGAAAGAAAAAACCGCTTAGTACAAACAAACTTAGCATTTAGAGCCGCAGGCTTGACTTCCAAAGGTTACAATGTATTTGTTGGGTACATAATTTCTAATTATATTCATTGTTATGGCAACAAATCAAAATCGGATAATATTTATCTAAAAATATATTGATGCACAAATTCTCCGTGTTTCATTGTTGATTCGTATGGCAGAGTTAAAAGTAACCCAGTTTGGTGGTTGCTTATTCTTTCCATAAAGCCACATATCGGCTTATTTTCAGTGCTTAAATATTTTATTGTTTCATTTCAAGGACACATCAATGTCAACGTAACTAGCACAACTGATAAAATTCAAGCCTAACCCTTCGTGTTTTGAACGGAATCAAATCCTAATTATTTGGCCAGAAATTTATGAAAATTACCTTGTGAAAACTATAAAACACACTTTCTCCCGAAAGGCGAAACCGCGACTTAGTAGAGAAATTAGTAGAGAGCTATACAGAGTAAGATAGTAGTTCAGCTGTATAAACTTGGACACATTCGCTTACTAAGTAAATTACCAGCATGGTGTCAGCGCGCACAAGCAAACATCAATAGATCCCACACTACGACCACAGACAATCACTGTCAAAACGCTAGCCTGAGCAAGTGCAGCAGCAGCACAGCTGCAAAACTGAGCGGCGAAAGCTCAGCGCATACAAAGCTATGAGCCGTCTGCAGATCGCTTTCAAGATACGGTGCGGGTGAGCGCCCGCCACAGCGCAAAGTACAAGTACGCAGTTGCGGTTAGAGTAGAAGCCTAAGCCCTTACCTCCCACGCAGCCTTCCTGCTTTCCTCCTTTCGCATGCGAGACTGAGTCGCGAGTTCCCCTTGCGCCGTTGGTGCCGCGGCACTACGCCGCCCGCCCTCCCTCCCACCTCCCCACGGCCTTTCGAGCGGCGGTCGCGTTTGCTCTCTGTGAAAGCACGCGCCCCTCGCGCACTTTCACTCGCACGTACAGCATACGGTGCGTGGCGACGTTTTTATCGCCCTTGGACTTTACAGGGAACCTCACGGCGGCGATGACGACGACGGCGACACCAACGGCAGAAATCCGCTCCGAGTGTCCATATAATTGCTATTGCAATAAAAACTCTCAAGTAGGGTGAATACAAAAATACCAATTCGCTGTCTTTACTGAAATTCTGTGTGAAAAAAAATACTCTGAATAAATATAAAGTAAATGCTTTGCTTCTGATTTCCGGCTTCACGGACGATTACGATACTCCCTAATGCGAAATTTGAGTGCAGCTCTATACGTGCTTTGATTTCGCGATATATTGGCTGGCGCGTAGCGTAGTGTGGTGTGACTGTTTCGCTAATCTGGAGATCGCGAGAGGCAGTGCGTGGGATACGAGTGTGCGATGCGTGGGCGTGATTCACAGAAGCCACAGCAGACAGATTTCCGAGACAGGGCGCGCTACTCTGGCGCCATCTCACAGCCATCATCGCCACACTAAGCTTTGCTTCTCACGCTTTCGCCACACCCTCCTCCGGTGCTTTGTGCCTCATTGTTCCGCTGCACGTTCCTCCTCCGCTTTGCTCTTGGCGTCTTTCACCCCCCCCCTCTGCGTTCCGTGTTCGCTCTTTCATTCTTCACTGTGCTTGTTCGCTCGGTTACGCCGACGCCGACGCTCGCTGCAGGAACGGGTGCCTAAGAGCTGCGCGCCAAACAATTACGATGATAAACTATCAACAAGACGCAGTATATTATCTTTTCTAAGGATGTACCTGTATGCGGAAATATACATGCCTCCCAAGAAAATACGCGCTTATTATATGAATTTTTTTCCTACATATACTGAGATCATCGCTTTCTAAAAATCCGCTATAAGCTTTTATATACCATGGTTTCTTGCAGCAGGGTTCAGCATGTTCGCGTATTCTTGATAGGGTTAAAAATAACAAGCTTAAGACATTTCAATTCTTAGCGCGCCACAAGTGTAGTTTGCTGTCATTTCATCTGCAGCACAGCGTATCATATGTAATATTTGAAGATTTGTGAACGCCTGACCGTAACTTAGGGCCTTTGCATTACCGCATAGTACAATACAAGTGAATAAGTTATTACTGATCTGTGTTTGTGATTGCACGTAGAAGCTCTTTTGCCACTCTATAGTCCAGATAAACATGTGCGAAATCTCGTGAGCTAGGACGCGAGTGCGTGCATTCAGCATTTTATGAAGGATGGCGTAACGATAGCGAAGAGGAAAGATTTGAACTGCGAAGGAAACTCACGCAGTGACCTCGCACTGGGTGCAACGATACATCACCGCGTGATGCTCTTCTTGCCGATTCAAACCGAAGCGCTGAGAGATTTATTCTCGCTTCAGATGCCAGAACTTTGCTATCACGCGAAATAGAATTGGCTGTGTACTTTTGATGCCTGGATTTTTTTTGTGAGGTATCATGGTGTCAAGCTTTATTCCCTCAGCACAGGTTTTTCTTCACAGTGATATGCATGCAATGTGCTACATATTGCAGCTTTTCCTAGTCATATTTTAGGGCGCCCTCTATCGACTTCCTTGTTTCAATACCCGAAAACCTGGGCCCAAAACAAGGTAAAAATGCAGTAAGGCGAAGACGGGTCTGGCGCGGGCTCGAAAGGTGCAATCTTGAAAAGGGTGCGCAGGCTTTCAAGAAGCGTTCCGGTTTATCGTTTTCAAGCTTTGCACTTCCTGCTTGTTCGATTGTATATGCCTACTTTCTCGAGTGATTTGTGTACCCGATTTACATCAGCATTCGCGTATCCCCAGGGCAAGTAGCAGCGACCCTTGCGAAAGTTGTTTTTGTGTGTGTTTAATGTCAAGAGTCTACAACATCTTGTGACAGCTGCTATCCTTACAAACCCTTAGGACCTCGAAATACCATCATATATCAGAGATCGTTTTTTTTAAAGCGAAAGCTTCATTACCCCACCTCTGGCAGCTGTCAGCGACTCAACAGTTTTCACCTTGAGAGCTAGAGGTCAAACCACAAGAGAGCATTAGGGTGTTCTTATAGTCCGACGTTATCGGTGCGTGTGTGTGTGTGTGTGTGTGTGTGTGTGTGTGTGTGTGCGTGCGTGCGTGCGTGCGTGCGTGCGTGCGTGCGTGCGTGCGTGCGTGCGTGCGTGCGTGGGCGGGCGGGCGAGCGTGCGGGCGAACGAGCGAGCGTCATCATTTTAACAAAAAATTTACAATTAACATTTGACTGGCTGCAGTAAGCAGGCATGTTTGTGATAAAAAGTTAGGGGCTGTCATGTTTCTACAGAGTTCTACGCAGAATTCTTCTAGCATATCCGTCCGTGCTTTGAGATATCGAACTGCCAAATTTAATTGCCGTTCCCACGATTAAGCATGCAAGACAGTGACGACCGGCGCAAAGCTCCTCGCTTATGTGACGCGCATTTTGCGTACGGCGTTTAGTCTGACAAATGGGAAGGAGACATAGGCAAAAATGATAATTGCCCCCTTTCACTCTTGGCTAGCGTAGTGGCAAAGCGCACAAGTCGGAACCGCTATCAAAACATGGAACCGCGTAGCCAGTAACGATGGTGGCTTCTGTTATACCGAGATAAGGGAGGAGCTATGCGCCGGTCCTCACTGTCTTGCATGCATAATCATGCGAACGGCAATTAAACTTCGCAGTCCGATATCTCAAAGCACGGATACGCTAGAAGAATTCTGCCAAGTGGCACTCCATGGAAACACGACTGCCTCTAACTTTTCAATACAAACGTGCCTGCTTACTGCAGCGAGTCAAAAGCTTATTATTATTAAATTTTTGCTTATTGCACTGCTAACAGCGATAATTATCATCTCACTTTGT
Organism: Dermacentor silvarum; assembly: GCF_013339745.2. NCBI lineage: Eukaryota > Metazoa > Arthropoda > Arachnida > Ixodida > Ixodidae > Dermacentor > Dermacentor silvarum. Next base: position 12,974 of record NW_023606181.1, read on the forward strand.
GTCCTCCTCGCCACATAACCCGATTGTAGAGGTGGTTCTCATTTACGTCTCAGCGCCCAATTAAAAAAAAACTGTCAACTTTGATCACCCTGTATAAATTACACATTGAGAGAAATTACTCTCAGAACAAAAGACTACGAGAGAAAGAAAGACGAAGATTGAAAGAAAGGCAGGGAAGTATTCTAGACGCACTTCCGGTTTGCTACACTACGCAGGGAATTCGGTGCTTCCGAACAAATCCACAGTTTTGTTTCTGTAGAAATTACAAAGCCATTCCAAGCATTGTGGCGTCGCCGCGATCAGAGTGTCCTGGCACCGGTAGGCTCGCGCGTGGGTGGCGAGAAGGTCCCCATACATACGCAGTGCGTTTCGCTGCAGAAGCAATGAAGCCCAATGTTGCAGATGTCTTTTTTCTAATTTATTCGTGCATATACCCCGCGACAACTTTCTGAGGCAGCGCAGCCAAAGCTACGGTGCCGAAGCACGCATTTTTTTTGCTCCGCATTTGCATGTAGTCTCCGAATGTAAGCAACTGGAAGCTACGTAGTGTAAAACAAGCCGTACCAATATTTTTTTCGTTTTTTGTTCAAGATTTCTTTCATAGGAAATGAAAAGCTTGCTTAGTAAAATTTCTTTCGTTTCTGCTGTTCCTAGTTTCATATCTTTCTGGTATCTATGTCTGGCTTTCCTGGTCCTGTAAACCACCCCCAACACTTCCGCACTACTTGGCGTAGTAACACAAGAGGAGAAGCTCCACACGTACGAGTGCGTGCGCGTAGCTTTGGCTGTGCTGCCACAGAAAGTTGTCGTCGGGTATAGTTTTCCATTAATTAAGGGGACGCATCGTCCCACTCCGCTCCATCGACTTTTCTGGAGCCAGGAAGCGTTCAATGCACCATATCACCTGTTGTGACAGATTCTCGCGCGCAGTGTTTGAATTTGTCTTGCGTGTCGCAAGAGAACGACCGGAAGAGTTCTCTTCGATCCAATACTCCGATAAAAAAAAAACGCTATCAGATTAGCTTGTTTCGGCTCCTTGGCCTAATAGAAACAGCGCAGCCATGATTAGCAGATCGGCTATAGCATTTCTTTAAAGCCCCTGAGTACACGCACGCAATGGCGATGTTGCCACAAAGCAGTAGACTTGTATATACGTATCCCTTATTTTATATGGGGACAAGTTTCTATCTTATTATTATTCATTGTTTTTCTTCTCCGTCCCTTTTCGCGGTGTAGATTAGCAGACCAGAGCAAGCTATAGCACAGTCCAACCAATATGCTTTTGTGGAAATAAATGTATCTCTTTTTTTCTTGTGTGCAGTCATTTTGAATAGATCCCATCAGTTTCCTTGCTCGTTACGTCTTTTGTGAATGTTCTTGGTAGTTCCCAACAATCTTCTTCTTTACGCCTGCTGCTAATATACTGGCAGGAAGATTGTATTAGGTTGTCCACTGCTTTTACGGATTTTTTGAGCACCATACGCCCAACTAAACGTAAGAAGTGGCTAGTCGGTGAGTGCATTAGCCTTGCGCAGACACATACTAATGCTCAATTATATTATGAAAACCTTGCCGGAAACTCGGACACCACTAAAATATTCAATTTTCTTTGAATTCAGCTGCACTCCTTCCTGTATATGGGGGTGAAACATTTTTGGCGCTCATTTTCGGAGGCTGCTCCGCCGGTTTCTCTCATACGCTGTAATCGAATTATACATATTTTATGCGGGAAGATTCCTCTGTTCTACGTACCGCCTGCGTCTGGTTTCGAAACTAAAGAAGGCGACGTTGTTCTACCCATCGTTTCTTATTTCATTGATGGTTGCTCGTACGTTACACTTACGGGTCAATGCTATTTTTCGATGAGTCTGTCGTGCGTGCTCGTTGTTACGTTTCGCGATGCGAACCAAGCTGGTGCCTAGGATTGACCGAGAACGGCGATACGGAAAGAAGACCCAACGTATGGTGCTGCGTGCTGGCAAAATAATTTTTCGTAAAAGTAACTACGTAGTAGGAAAGCGTACTTGCACATTGAGTCCCGTGAATGCAATGGTTTTATAAGGAAGAATAACCATACACAAGCATGAAAGTCACAGAGTAGCGCTAGTTACCAGCCTCTTATGCTAAGTTTTATGCAAAACATGCCTTCAATCATTACATTATTCTGCATTATCACTGTGCAATTTCCCCAGATTTTATCTTTCTTCGCTATTATTGTGAGCCCGGTGTGCAATCTCTATTCGCATCTGATATTTTTGCCCCTCTTATAGCTCCAAGCAGATCTGATCGTCATGTATAAATGTCACTTTGTAAGTATATATATTAAGATCCGTAGTAGTAGTAGTAAACACTTTATTTAGGGCCTGAGAAGCTAGGCAGGGGGGCCTGCTAGCTGTTGGCTAGTCCCATGTGGGAACTGAGAGGCCGTGCCTCTCCGCTCGTTCACGGGCCCTCTGAACAGCCAGGAGTTGGACGTCTTGTCTGGGATCTGTGATGGCCTTTGTTCAGTCTTCTTCTTGGTTAAAATCCTGTAACACAGGGCACTGCCAGAGCATGTGATTTATTGAGCAAAATTCAATGCCACAATCTGGGCAGAATACATCAATGTCGGGGTGAAGCTTGTTCAGATAGCCCCTAGAGGGGTAGGACCCCGTCTGGAACATGCGGAGCGTGCTAGATTGTGATCTGTTGAGCTTATGATGAGGGGAGGGAAAACTCTGCCTATCCCCTCTGTAATGTGATGTGATTTCGTGAAAAGTAACTAAAGGATCACTGTGGAAGAGCTTTCCCGAACTCACCCGAGACACCGTCCCGTCGCGGCATATGAAACCTCGCGCACGGTCATGGGCTATCTCATTCGGGCTCAGGTCTGGTCCCATGTGTGCTGGGAACCAGACTATGTGATGAATAGTGTCTGAGGGGGGTCTGCCAATGATATTCCTGGCTGCCTGTTTGGCTATCGATCCCGATGCGAACGCTCTAATTGCCACTGGGGAGTCCGTGTACACTGTAGTGCGTGTTGTGTCAAGTAATGCGAGAACTATAGCAGCCTGTTCCGCCACGTCGACTAACGAGGTCTTTAGCGAAGCTGCCGAGAGGAGATCTCCCCTGTCATTGACTATAGCTACGGAAAACTTGTCGGAGCTGGTGTGTCGCGCCGCGTCAACAAAGGTCTCCGTTACGGATAAGTTCTTTAGGAAAGCCCTAGCCCTCACCAATCTTCGACCTTTATTATGTTGTGGGTGGACGTTTCTTGGAAAAGGTTCTACAATAAAGGAATTCATTGATTATCAAGTTGCGTGGTCTCTCCCTGATCAAAACTAGGACGGAGGCCTGCCGCATCCAACAGTCTTCTGCCTGCTTTGGAGTTTGATAATCTAAAAATTTGTGCTGATCTTTGTGCTTTAATTAACTCCTAAGTGGTGTTGTGTACTCCCAACATCATGAGTTTCTCTGTGCTAGCCGTGATTGGAACGCCGAGCACCTTTTTAACACTTTTGCACATGAGCGTGTCTAATTTAGCTTTCTCTGCTTTAGTCCAATTGAGGGCCGCGACTATGTAAATGACATGACAGGAAAGCATGGTGAGCCCTAAGGGATATATCCTCGCCTATGTCGCCTTTCTTGTTGGACATTCTCATAATTAATCTGAAAATGTTCTCCATTTTTGTGGTTAGATGAGCTATAGACTTTGCGTTACAGCCCTTCGAGTCTAATAAAAGCCCTAGGATTTTGATAGAGTCTACTCTAGGGATGGTATACCCATCCCTGGTACGAACGCTAATGGGCACCTGATCGAGTGGGCTGAGTCCCCTAGCACCGCGTCTAGCATGTCTGTAAAGCAGGAGTTCCGACTTTCCAGGCGAGAGTGCCAGTCCCGTATCGTCCAGGAAAGACTCTGTAACGTCTAGAGCCTGCTGTAGAGCTTGTTCGACCATCGCCTCCGATACTCCGGGACATCAGATTGTAATGTCGTCAGCATATTATGCATGACCAACATAAGGAATTGTTGCAAGGCTTTCCGACAATTAGGGCATTCCTATGTTGAACAGAAGTGGTGAGATAACTGCCCCTTAGGGAGTACCCCTCGTTCCGAGTG
>NW_023606182.1:0-40001 GCF_013339745.2 Dermacentor silvarum
GCTGGTGGTCAACCTTTGAGAAGATGGCTTGCAGCGCAAATACCGGATGTCCTGAGAAACTCGTTTCCTGGTCTGGTCAACGTGACTTCGATAAGGCTACAATATTGCCGCGAGACAGAAGAAGAAGACCGGTACCAAAGCAGAGGTCAGCATTAGGCCGGCACTGAACAAGAGGAAGTAGAGGTTGCTCCTCGCCATCTTGGCTGGTTGCTGCTACGCCTGTGCTACTCGCCTATTTTGTAAATATTTGTAACTATACGTTTTTGCGCAACATTTTCTGGTGGAGGTGCTGGGTACACTGCCCGTCCATCCCCATCACCCAAGCACGGAACTCCGAAGTGGTCGCCGCGTTGTTCCCTCGGTGATGGCCACTGAAGCACGCACCGCGCCGGAACCTACCGTGCAGCAGCCGTCCCCGCCGTCTGTCATCTTATCGCTTCCGCAAGATCCGGGCACCTTCTCTGGCACAGATAACGTGGACGTCGAGGACTGGATTTCATGGTATGAGCGTGTCAGCAAACATAACAGATGGCACGATACGCTTATGCTGGCGAACGTGATATTTTATCTGAAAGGAACCGCGCGCGTCTAGTACGAGACGCATGAACACGATCTGACCAGCTGCGACCTTTGCAAAGAAAAACTGAATGACTTGTTCGGCAAGCCCTTGGGCCGTCAACTCGCCGCTAAAAAAGAACTTGGCTCCCGTGCGCAGTCATCTACTGAATCATACATTTCGTATATTCAAGATATTCTAGCGCTTTGCCGTAAAGTTGACGGTATCATGTCCGAAGCGGACAAGATCAGACACATACTCAAAGAAATCGCCGATGACGCATTCAACCTCTTAGTATTCAGGAACTGCGCCACCGTGGATGCTATTGTGACAGAGTGTCGGCGATTCGAACAAGCTAAATCCGCCGTATCGCCCAGCAATTCACCAGGCTCCCCAATACTGCCGCGTCGTCATCATGTGAGGAACCACTACCTACGTTGCAATCGCCGGTTTCGAACACTTTGACACGGATCGTTCGTCGGGAACTAGAAGCAATGTCACCAGCCCCTCTCGCGCCCGATGTCTCCACTGCCAACCGGCCTATGGTTTCATTGATTCAAGCCGTGGTTCGACAGGAGGTCGCGAATTTGGGACTCTCCTCTGTGTGCGCTGTTCGCGGGCCACCAGTCGCACCAGTCACACCACCAGTTCCACCAGTCGCACCGCGAAACAAGCCCTTTTACTCGCGATACCGCAATCCCGCTGAGTGGAGGACGCCGGATGATCGCCCAATATGTTTCGCGTGCTCTCGAGTTGGGCATATTGCGCGACACTGCTGGAGCCATCAGACGTCACCGACTGGCTGGAGCACCCGGAACCCTCGTCCTGAAGGCTACTCCCGTACAACATCGTCGCGCTCTTCACCGACTGACACGCCCGACGTCTACACTCGCACCAACGTGTACAGCAGGTCACCATCGCCGCGCGATCGCCGATCTCGCTTGCCGCAAGCCCGCCGATCCCTTCGCCGCAAGCCCGCCGTTTCCCGTCGCCGGCCAACTCTGGACGCTACGCATCGGAAAACTAACGAGTGCAGCGCCCAGGGGTGACGCTGCAATCTCGACCCGGCCTCGAAATCTTCGTCTGACTGTTCCAACCCGCTCTAATTTGCTCGAAGTCCAACTCGACGGTGTTAGTGTTACGGCCCTTATCGACACTGGTGCACAGATCTCGGTGATGAGCTCTAGTCTTGAGAAGCTGAAGAAAGTCCTGCCACCCGCCGTGCTACGTACAGTGAGAGTTGCCGATGGAAGCACACCTGCTGTTGTTGGAACGTGTCCTGCCCGCGTCATCTGGCCATAGGACAAGTGCTGAGTTTCTTGTGCTTGAGCAGTGCCCATACGACGCGATCTTGGGCATTGACTTTTTGTTGACACATTCAGCCCTCGTTGACTGCCGCACCGGTGTCCTGCAACTTGAACTCCTTCTGCCCCAGAGACTCTTCCTGCTAAACCTACGCAGCTGTGTTCTTCAGAGTACGTGCGATTACCGCCCCAATCCACAACTTATGTTCTTTTGACGCCCTCTCCTGCTCTCCCTGACGGGGACTACGTTGCATCCCCTATTACTGACGTTGTCTTGGCACACAGTGTGACCCTACCCCACACGGTTGTCGAAATTGTCAACAACGAAGCTTATCTGCCTGTGCTGAACTTTGGCTTATCCGCCCGTGTTCTTCCATCCGGAATTGCGCTTGCAACGTTGGCATCCCTCAACGGCTGTCAAATATCCACGCTAACGTCTGAGGCGACTTTGAGTCCGACGTGCTCAGCAGGATCCACCAGCTTGCCCAGCAGCGGATTCAACAAAATGATAGCTGCGGACCTTTCACCTGTGCAGGCTGATGAGCTCCGCCGTGTGTTAGCATCGTACCGGGACGTTTTTGACTTCGACAACCGCCCACTTGGCCAGACAACGGTTGTCATGCAGCGAATCGACACAGGCGACGCAAACCCTATTCATCGCCGTCCGTGTCGTGTTTCTGCTGCTGAACTGGCGATTATACAAACAGAAGTCGACAAGATGGCTGCAAAGACATTATCGAACCTTCGTCTAGCCCACGGGCATCCCCAGTTGTGCTTGTTAAGAAAAAAGACGGCACCTGGCGTTTCTGTGTCGATTACAGACACCTGAACAAGATTACTGAGAAGGACGTATATCCGTTGCCACGCATAGATAATGCCCTCGATTGCCTCCACGGCGCGAGTTATTTTTCGTCCATCGACCTGCGGTGTGGCTATTGGCAGGTTGCCGTAGATCCTATGGACCACGAGAAGACCGCTTTTGTGACACCTGACGGCTTATACAATTAAAGTTATGCCCTTCGGCCTATGCAATGCGCCAGCCACATTTGAGCGCATGGTGGATTCGCTCCTTCGTGGCTTCAAATGGTCGACCTGCTTATGTTACCTAGATGACGTCATTGTTTTCTCAACGACATTTGACAGCCATATTCAGCGCCTGTCCGCCATCCTCCAAGTGTTCCGCAACGCCGGTCTTCAGCTTAACTCATCGAAGTGCCATTTTGGTCGCCGTGAAATAACAGTGCTCGGCCACCTTGTTAATGGCGTAGGAATCCGACCTGACCCAGAAAAAATTCGTGCCGTGAAGCATTTCCCTACACCTTGCTCAACCAAAGACGTTCGCTCCTTCATTCGCTTATGTTCATATTTCTACATTGACGTCGTTGCTATCGTCACCAGTGGTGTCGAACTCAGCATAGCCAGTGGGCGAGAAGGCAGAAGGGAACGGAGGCACTTGATTCGGAAACTGGCTTCCGCATTCGAACATTCATCAACTCAAAGCTCTTTCTCCACTCCGCCGAGTTGATCATAGCAACGCCCCTCGACCCCTCCAAACGCAACGCGTCTCAAGAATTGCCGTGGATCATGAATGGCAGTACCAATTTTATCGAGGGGCGGCTGTCATCCACTTTAATAGTCGAGGTGGAGTGGAGTACGCTGTATATACAGGTGCGTGAGGCCAAGGAGAACGCCAAGCATAGGAAACTCAAATATTGTTTTTTAACTGTGCCGCCGAAATGATTTAAGAAAGAGATTTAATTTCAATTCAATTCATTTTATTGATAAGTAAATTAGTACGTAGTAGTATACAGGAAGGGTTCCCAAAGTAACAACTGCAGGCGGGACCCCTTACGATGAAAAATATCGAGTAATGAAACGAAACTACACTGCATAGGTGAAAAATTAACAAGCACATGAAAGACGAAATAATTACAGTAATATCATGCATAACATATACTAAAAAAAAGCAAGTTGCAAAAAATAAAAGCTGTACAAAAATACAAGAAACCGACACAACATAACAACCAAAAAAGAAAAGATAATAATACCATGGTATAACATGTCAGCAAAAAAAATTGAAAAAGTGACGAATACATTCAAAGGCAATAGCAAGTTAATTAGAACAGTTATCTTTATATTCAAAGAGGTAGTCCTTTAAGTCAGATTTAAATATGGAAAGGGAGTTACATTGTTTAAATCGGTAGGCAGGGTGATATAGCAGAAAAGAAAGTTTGTTTTCCATAGTTAATGCGTACCTTAGGCAAAAGTAGATTGCCCTTAACAGAAAAACGGGTGCAGTTAGAATTAACGAATACGTATGACAGAATTAATTGGAGGTAGAGATAGCGATGAAATACTTTGAAAAATAATGGATGAAGATTATAGTAATAGGATAGGGATAAGGTAGTACGCGATTTCTAAGAAAGAACGGGAGTGAGTGAGATTGTCGATGTGCAAAGAAATAATTCGAATAGCTTGTTTTTGAAGGGTTAGGAGACGTGATAGATGGATATTATAAGTGCTGCCCAGCACTCAATACAATAATTGATATGACTGTGAATAATGCAAATAAAGTGACAGTGTTGTGACATCAAAAAAAAAAAAAGCGCGAGCGCGAATTAGTGCCCGAAGTCCTGGTGCGGTTTTCCTAATAACAGACAAGATATGGTCGTGGGAATTTAGGTAGAGTCAATAACAACACCTAAAAAGTAGTGCTACTGTTAGTTTTGATTTCTTGCGATTGAATATAGAGAATGAGGAACAGAATTTATTTTCTGAGGACACGTAAAAGCATAAAGCACATTTTCTTTACGTTAATTGTTAGTTTATTTATAGAGGACCAATTATGAGAGAGTTTAAATCTGTTTGAAGGTTGGACATTAGGTTGTCAAGTTTAGTATGGGATGAAATAATGGTGGTGTCATCCGCATAAAATATGCACTGTAAAGAAGATAGACACTGGGGGGAGATCATTAATGAACATTAAGAAGAGAATCGGTCCCAAAATAGAGCCTTGAGGAACTCCACATTTTATAGTAATTGGGTCGGAGTTAGCACATAATAGAAATGCTTGTTTCCTATTGTTCAGAAAACTCCGTAAAATGTTTAAGGTGGTCCAGTTATGCCATAACGTTCCAGTTTTATAAGAAGTATGTTGTGGTCAATAGAGTCAAAAGCCCTTGCAAAATCAACGAAAATAGTTCCAGCATAAATTACATTATCCATACATTTTAATTGTGTCAGTGATGTTAGCATAGCTATATTAGTAGAAAGCCCCAACGAAAACCAAAACTGAGAATCAGAGAGATATGGACTTTGTGAGAATTTACTAAGGCGGATTCAATTACTTTTTCTATAACCTTGTCTAGGAAAGGAAGCACAGAATTGGCCGGTAATTTCGACACGCTTACAGTCCCCCTTTTAAAGACAGGCAATACCTTGCTTCCTTGACTGTTGCGCAAACACTCCGGTCTTAAATATCAAGTTGAACATGAGAGGCACAGGAGCGATTAAAGGACTGATTAATTTTTTGAAAAATCAACCATAATGTTATCCAAACCCGGGTCTGTGGCGCGCAGATTGGTAATAACCGATTGCACTTCTTCAGGAAATATAGGATATAAAAAAAAGAATGAGGATAACGGAGAATAGTGCAGGAGTAAGGAGAAGTAAATAAATGATTAAATAAGGAGGAAATTGAATTTTATGATTGCCATGTTTCTGCCTGGTCTGTCATGCAGGCAGCCACGACGCCAGCTCACGCGCTGCAATTCCAGGAGGAGTACGTGCGACTACGCTGCGAGGAGGTGCGGGCACACGCCCAGCTGCTGCAGGCGTGCGGCTGCCTCCGCACGGCACACCCGCCAGCCATTGCCGCTTCCGTCGCATCGGCCACCCGGGACGAACTGCAGAAGTGCGGGCGCGTTGTGGCGCAGGTAAAATCTACTGTAATGCCGTGCTCGGCTTCAGTTCGTGCCCGACTGTGATTTCCTTAAAGCAGAATCAAAAGCTTGGCATTTGGTATGAGAGCATGATGTAGGGATGCGTAACACAGTTGCCGCCCAATACTTTGGACTCGGTGTAGATTGCCTGAAGATAAAAAAAAAAAACGGATTCACCTGGAAGTAAGTGGCTTTATTCTACAAGTGGGGGATAAAATGGCTTGTCAAACGCATTACTTCGTGCACATATGCTTGCATGCAAGCTGGTCAGTCTGTTGACCACCGCCATGCTGTGAATACAGGTAGACAAAAGTGCAGTCACTGCATGCTCCAAATCTCCATAACCTGTTAACTGAAGGCAACTGCACTTCGATAGTTGAATGATCGTTGGTTTATTTTCAAGAGTCAGGTGTCTGGTACATCCCTCACTTCATCGCTGCCCTTGTCATGGCAAACATCAAGGGTGTGAAGTTGGCGCTCTTTGAAGCAACTTGATGATTCAGAGCAAGGAAAATTTGTAACAGTAGCCCAAGACCGTGTCCCTATTTAACACGTAAACAAAACTGCTGGAAGCGCAGAACACACTGGACAAATAAAAAATGCAGCTATTGCAATGCAGACGCTTCGCTTGTTCTGTGGTTACTACTACTGCATCGACTAAGCTTTGCACTTTTGGTTTTGAGGAGACATTGGCTATGTATCAAAACCATTGTTTTTGTGCTCAACTTGGGGCAGTCGTCCAAGTCTGAATTATTGAACCTCCATTGTAAGGTATCCAAAGTTTTAGCCGTTCTTGTATACATATAATCCCCAGTGCGTTCACTATCCACACACTTGCACCAGATTATATCTCCCCTCACTGGAAGGACCAGCATCCCACGTGCGAAACCCCAGAACTTCATCAAGCTCATATCAAATGTACGTCTCGAAGATTATGAATGCTTGGTCTCTTTTATGTGATCTCTTTGTTCTCCAGAGTACCCATTCAGTTACCTATATCTGCAACAAGGGATGCCCTGGAACGCGACGATACACTCGACGAGAGAACCCCCTTGTGTGTAGACAAGACCTGCCACCTTCTCGAGCTGTGCCTGTCAAATACCTACTTCACCTTCCGATGCAGCTACTACAAGCAGGTGAAAGGAACTCCATGCGGGCCTCAATTTCTGTCACCATTGCTAACCTAACTATGGAGAATCGAGGAGAGAGCCCTGAGTACTTTTTCCCGGAAGCCAAAAGTTTTCTTCAGGTACTGGATGATAGCTTCTGCATCGTGAAGGAGTCGCAACTCGAAAACCTGCAGAGCCATTTAATTACATAGACCCTGATATACAACTTACGTGTGAGCGCGAGCAAAACGGATCGCTACCATTCCTAGATGTACAAGTTACACGAACCAACGGAAATCGAAAATTTCAGTCTACCGAAAACCAACCCACACTGGCTGCTACCTTCACTTCGCATCCAACCATCCGGCAAACCACAAGGCATCGGTTGTAAATTCTTGATTGAAAACAGCCGAAACTCATTGCTCATCGAAATCAGATCAAAAGAAGAAAGGAGAACAATTCTCACGAAACTTAAAAGGAATGGCTATACAACGGAATTTATTCGAAAAACCACCTGACAACAAAAAAGAAGAAACAAACTACTAGAACTCCAACCCTTGACTTCCCCCCGACCACAGAAACGAGCGTCCATCCCACATGTGAAAGGTACCAGTGAAGCTCTCAGCCGAATATTAAAAAAAGAAGGCCTCAAAGTCGCGCATAAACCGATGAACACTTGAATATCCTCATTCCTAAACCAAAAGACCGTGCACCAAAAGAAAAAGCTCTAGGCGTCGTCTATAAAATCAGCTGTGCCGACTGTCCGGGTTGTACATCGGCGAAACCGAAAATCTCAAAGAAAGGACCAGACAACATTAAAATGACGTCAGAAGATTCAACCGAATATGCAGCGCCGTCGCCAAACATTCCGAAGACGCTTACCACAAGATTTCTTTCCAAGAAACCCAAGTCCTTTAAATAGAGACAAGCTGGCGAAAAAGGCTGCTACTGCGAGAAGGGAAGAAAGGACCCTCTGCTTTAGGTCACCAACACCAAAACATCTCGTCCCCCTTCCCGCTCCTCGTCAACGGCATTCCCGCAAGTAAAGCGCCCCCAGCATCGGTCAACCAGCCGACCGGCAACACCGCAGCCCCTCCCCCTACCCTTCCGCCTTTGTCGTCTGTCAAGAGCAGGTGCCCTGTCTAGTGTCTCCCCACTATCCGCTCTCCTCCTTTCTTCCGATGGACCTTTTAAAAGCTGCACACTGCCACCTCCGAAGAATACCCCCTGAAGAAGGAGATGAATTGGCTCCGAAACGTCGGGCTAATAAATTCTCTTATTTGGTTGGAGTCACTCTCTAACTCTTAATCAATTTCATGACCAGACAGGTGATTCTCTCGAAATGTTTAGCTTCAAGTATATGGTAGCAGAGGTAGAGTATGGAGCAGAGGTAGAATACCCGGCTTCAAATCTGAAGGTCGTAAGTTCGAATATTACTCCAGTCCACCACATCTTCAGGCATAGAGTGGTGCCTGACACGGCAAGAAAAATATTATATATATATATATATCGCCGAGAGCTAGTGGGGCTATACTAGTTAAGGTGCAACCAAACTAGGAAGGCCCACTAAGCTTCATCAAAGTCACTCCCTCACCAGAACAGGAATTGGCCTCCCTGGTGCAGTATTCGGCCACTACCTCCCTCATGACTCCGACAATTAACCCATGGCCCTCAGTCCCAGTGGCTGCGGAGCACCTGACCAAGGCGGCGGTCAGCCTGCTACGCGGCAGAGGGTGCTAAGAATCTCTTGGGTCAAGACAGGCCGCCAATGGGAACTGAACCTGGCAACGTTCAACACGCGCACCCTCTCGAGTGAGGCTAGCTTAGCAGGACTATTTGAGGAATTATCAGGCATTCCTGGGATATTATTGGCCTTAGTGAGGTTAGAAGAACTGGTGAAGCTTACACAGTGCTGACTAACGGCCACGTCCTCTGCTACAGAGGTCTTCCAGATAAGAGAGAATCCGGGGTAGGATTTATAGTCCATAACAACATAGCGGGCAACATTGATGAATTTTACAGCATTAGTGAGAGGGTAGCAGTCGTCATAATAAAGCTGAATAGGAGGTACAAATGAAGGTAGTTACAAGCCTACGCCCCAACTTCCAGTCACGATGATGAAGAGATAGAACCAGTTTTATGAAGATGTGGAATTAGCAATGAGAAAGGTGCAACTCAGTATACTGTAGTCATGGCGACTTCCATGCAAAAGTGGGCGAAAAGCAGGTTGGTGAGCAAGCAATTGGCAAATACGGCATCGATTCTAGGAATGCAAGAAGAGAGATGTTAATAGAATTCGCGGAAAGGAACAGGCTCCGAATAATGAATACCTTCTTCAGTAAGCGCAGCAACAGGAAGTGGACCTGGAAAAGCCCTAATGGAAAAACAAGGAATGAAATAGATTTCATAGTCTCTGCCGATCCAAGCATAGTACAGGATGTAGAAGTGTCAGGTAAGGTTAAGTGCAGTGACCATAGGTTAGTGAGGTCTAGGATTTCTCTCAATTTGAAGAGAGAGAGTGTGAAATTAGTCAAGAGGAAACAGGCCACCCTAGAGGCAGTAAGGGTAAAAGCAGACGAATTCAGGCTGGTGCTTGCAAACAAATATGCAGCTTTAGAAAATGAAGATAAAGACAACATAGAGGTAATGAATGAAACCGTAACTAGGTTGATATCAGAAGCAGCAATTGAAGTGGGAGGTAGGGCACCAAGGCAACCAGTAGGTAAGCTCTCCCAAGAAAACAAAGGACCTAATAAAAGAAACGACAGAAGATGAAAATGTCCAAGTCAAGAGATGAGATAGAATTCGCTGAAGTGTCAAAACTAATCAACAAGAAAAAAGTAAGGGATATTCGAAATTCATCATCATCATCATCAGCCTATATTTATGTCCACTGCAGGACGAAGGCCTCTCCCTGCGATCTCCAATTACCCCTGTCTGGCGCTAGCGTATTCCAACTTGCGCCTGCGAATTTCCTAACCTCATCATCCCACCTGACTTTCTGCCGTCCTCGACTGCGCTTCCCTTCTCTTGGTATCCATTCTGTAACCCTAATGGTCCACCGGTTATCCACCGTACGCATTACATGGCCTGCCCAGCTCCATTCTTCCGCTTAATGTCAACTAGAATATCGTCTACCCCCGTTGTTCTCTGATCCACACCGCTCTCTTCCTGTCGCTTAACGTTACTCCTAAGATTTTTCGTTCCATCGCGCTTTGTGCGGTCCTTAACAAGTATTCGAAATTATAACGTGGGAAAGATTGCGGAAGCCGTAAAATATGGACGCAGCATTAAATCAGTAAGAAGAAAGCTTGGCATAGGACAAGGCAAGATGTATGCACTGAAAGATAAGCATGGTAATATCATCAGCAATTTCGATGACATAGTAAAAGCAGCGGAAGAATTCTATACTGACCTGTACAGTGCCCAAAACAGCCAAGCTACTTTCATTCAAAATAGTGATGAACCGGATACAGAGGCTCCTTCTATAACTAGCGCTGAAGTTAGAAGGGCCTTGAAAGACATGACCAGGGGGAAGCTGCTGGAGAAGATGGAATAACAGTAGATTTAATCAAAGATGGAGGAGATATCATGCTTGAAAAGCTTGCGACCCTTTATGCGCAGTGCCTCACAACTTCATGAGTACCAGAGAGCTGGAAGAACGCCAACATTATTCTAATCCATAGAACGGAGACGTTAAAGAATTGAATAATTATAGACCCATTGGCTTCCTTTCAGTATTGTATAAAATATTCACCAAGATAATTTCCAATAGAATCAGGGCAATATTTGACTTCAACCAACCAAGAGAACAGGCTGGCTTCAGGAAGGGATATTCTACGATGGATCATATCCATGTCATAAATCAGGTAATCGAGAAATCTGCGGAGTACAATCAACCTCTCTACATGGCTTTCATAGATTATGAAAAGGCATTTGATTCAGTAGAGATACCAGCAGTCATAGAGGCATTGCGGAATCAAGGAGTACAGGAGGCATACGTGAATATCTTAGCAAATATCTACAAGGATTCCACAGCTACCTTGTTCTCCACAAGAAATATAGAAAGTTACCTATCAAGAAAGGAGTCAGGCAAGGAGACACAATCTCTCCAATGCTATTCACTGCATGCTTAGAAGAAGTATTTAAGCTCTTAGACTGGGAAGGCTTAGGAGTGAGGATCAACGGCGAATATCTCAGCAACCTTCGGTTTGCAGATGACATTGTCCTATTCAGCAACAATGGAGACGAATTACAACAAATGATTGAGGACCTTAATCGAGAAAGTGTAAGAATTGGGTTGAAGATGAATATACAGAAGACAAAGATAATGTTCAATAGCCTGGCAAGGGAACAAGAATTCAGGATCGCCAGTCAGGCTCTAGAGTCTCTAAAGGAGTACGTTTATCTAGGTCAATTACTCACAGGAGACCCTGATCATGAGATAGAAATTTACAGAAGAATAAAATTGGGTTGGAGTGCATACGGTAGTCATTACCAAATCCTGACTGGGAGCTTACCACTGTCGTTGAAAGAAAAGTGTACAATCATTGCATTATACCGGTGCTAACATATGGGGCAGAAACATGGAGGTTAACAAAGAAGCTCGAGAACAAGTAAGGACCGCACAAAGAGCGATGGAACAAAAAATCTTAGGACTAACGTTAAGAGGCAGGAAGAGAGCGGTGTGGATCAGAGAACAAACGGGAATAGCCGATATTCTAGTTGACATTAAGCGGAAGAAATGGAGCTGGGCAGGCCATGTAATGCGTAGGATGGATAACCGGTGGACCATTAGGGTTACAGAATGGATACCAAGAGAAGGGAAGCGCAGTCGAGGTCGGCAGAAAACCAGATGGGATGATGAAGTTAGGAAATTTGCAGGCGCAAGTTGGAATACGCATGCGCAAGACAGGGGTAATTGGAGATCACAGGGTGAGGCCTTCGTCCTGCAGTGGACATAAAATATAGGCTGATGATGATAAAGGAGAGGAAGACGTATCAAAGCAAGCAGACGAGAAATGTTCAGAAAAAGCGTTTGCAATCCCTGAAGCATTTTAATGCATAAGCCATCCTGAACAACCGAACTCACTTGCTTATATGTTTTTACTTTGTTAAAAAGCTGATTGAGCAATTTGCATTTTCTTTTTGACTCCTTTTCACAGTCCTGCAGCTGCTTACTGTAATAGTGCCGCTTGGTTGCTTTGAGAAGAGTGGCTAATACAGCCGAATAATTCTCATAGCGCCATTTTAATTTGCAGTTGAATGGCTGTCGTTTTTTTTTGTATAGGTTATCCTTCTTCCGTAAAGAAGAAAGAAGAGACTGAGTAATCCAAGGGGCGCGTGTGCGCGATATCGCCTTTTGGATGATGTAGTTGTTGTGCATCTCTGTATCGCATCAGTAATGATGGAATAAAATTCAGACAGAGCAGCCTCACGATCTTTGAAGTTAAGGAAATGTGACCACTCAGTGATCGAAATAATACAAACAAATTCATTGCTATCCAAAGACGTGCTAAGGTGAGACAGATGAACGGGCACTACAGATTTAGTAAGGTAAAAAAACACTGCTAGGTGATCGCTGATATCGCAATCGAGTGCACCAGAAGAGATATGTTCATCAAAATTTGAGAGTATGTGATCAAGTAACGAAATCAAGTCGTTAACACGACGAGTAGGGACATTTATCAGATACTGTAAGCCAAAACTAGAGAAACAGCTGATGTAATCAATAAGACACGGTTTGAAGTGTCGAGTATATTAATAATAATATCGCCCATTACAAATACGTTCTTGTTCTCGAAGGTTAATTTATCACGTACCACAGCAAGAGCATTACAAAAATCAGCGGCGTCAGAAAACGGGGAACGATAAATGGAGGCAAACACGGATTTTTTATTATTAATAGTTGTGACCGGCTCAAGGTCAATCCAAACGGATTCGCATTTCGCAACACTGATTTCAATGTCAGTGTGCCTGGTGTATGGCATTTGTTTACATATGAAGATTGCAGAGCCTCCATGGGCATCATTGGTACGGTTGGTGAAGTCACAGTGGTAATCACGGCAACTATATAAATTACAATCATCAGAGGAAAGCCACGTCTCAGAAAAACATAACACAGAAAAGTGATGCTTAAGGCGATGAAGAAGAGTGTGAATATGATCAAAATTATTTTTAAGGCTGCGTGCATTAAAGTGAATGGCGGAAAAATTGTCATGTTTAGGTAAAGCATTAGCCAGTTCACTCGGTAAAAGAACGTCCATGGTCAATATGGTAATTATTATATCAGCGCTATATTAGTATTCACACGTTGAATATTTTTAGATCAGCTTCGGAATTGATGCGAAAGACGCGGCTTGTCATCGTTTTTATAGCCTTGATTACACAGTTGTCTGTCCAGACGAGCATCCATTCCCTCTGATTCTTTAGTGAGTGCGCCATGGAAAGCAGCTTTTTGTTCTCAGGTGTTAGGTTGTCATTAATGAAAATGGCATTTTCACCAGAACCAGAGAACCCAAGAGAAGAGGTTGTAAGCCGAGCCTTGCGAGCCTTAGAAACAAAACATCTCCCTTTTGCCTTGAACAAAATCAAACAATGATGTTCTTTTGGCTTACTACCGGAGTAGGGACTCTATGAACAGCGTCAAAATCAGTTACAGACACAGGACAACCAGCTTTCACACCCAGGAGTTCAACAATTTTTGAGCAGTCCTCACCCTGAGACACTGAGACACCCCTGATTTCAACGTTATTCAAGCGTGAGTATTGCTCAAGGTGAGAAACCCTAAGTGAGAGTCGATCATTGCTTTCAGCAAGGTTCTTGTTCTTAGCGGCCAGGTCTGCCTTTTCGGCTTTCACAGCCTCAAACTCACTATTCATGAAATCCATAGAATTCCTAATATTATCTAACTCTTGCTGTAGTTTTTAGCTTCAGAAGGACTGCAGATGGTCGCCGCACATGTAACCGAATCAAGCTTCTCCGAAAGCTCGAGCAATTTATTTTCAACAGAGAGCTTAAACTCGTCGAACTCCCTGGATAGCGCAGCAACCGTAGGAGCCATGAACGAGCGATCTGAGAGCGACGGCCCAGTAGAGTTCAGCAACAACAAAAATTGAGATAAATTACCTGTAGTAGGAAAATACACAGGTCAGGAGCCTCTCCGAAAGGGCCGCAGCGTCAGATCGATCGCTCGTATATGGTCGCTGCCAAGATGTGGCTGGGCTTTTTAAGCATTTGGCCAGGAACTTTGGTGACACCAAGCGTCGACGATAGGCTGCAAGGTCCACCGACGATAGCCAGATGTGCGCAGATGTGGCACACCAGGATGACTTCCGCGCAGGCACGTTGACTGAAGTTGCAATTCACTGCTGCAGATAGCAACAGCAATAGCAGAGTCGGTAGGTAGCAGCCAGCTTCAGGAACGGTGTTCCTGCAGTAGGAAAATACACAGGTCAGGAGCCTCTCCGAAAGGGCCGCAGCGTCAGATTGATCGCTCGTATATTATGGTCGCTGCCAAGATGTGGCCGGGCTTTTTAAGCGTTCGGCTAGGAACTTTAGTGACACCAAGCGTCGACGATAGGCTGCAAGGTCCACCGACGATAGCCAGATGTGCGCAGATGTGGCACGCCAGGATGACTTCCGCGCAGGCACGTTGACTGAAGTTGCAATTCACTGCTGCAGATAGCAACAGCAATAGCAGAGTCGGTAGGTAGCAGCCAGCTTCAGGAACGGTGTTCCTGCAGTAGGAAAATACACAGGTCAGGAGCCTCTCCGAAAGGGCCGCAGCGTCAGATTGATCGCTCGTATATTATGGTCGCTGCCAAGATGTGGCCGGGCTTTTTAAGCGTTCGGCTAGGAACTTTAGTGACACCAAGCGTCGACGATAGGCTGCAAGGTCCACCGACGATAGCCAGATGTGCGCAGATGTGGCACACCAGGATGACTTCCGCGCAGGCACGTTGACTGAAGTTGCAATTCACTGCTGCAGATAGCAACAGCAATAGCAGAGTCGGTAGGTAGCAGCCAGCTTCAGGAACGGTGTTCCTGCAGTAGGAAAATACACAGGTCAGGAGCCTCTCCGAAAGGGCCGCAGCGTCAGATTGATCGCTCGTATATTATGGTCGCTGCCAAGATGTGGCCGGGCTTTTTAAGCGTTCGGCTAGGAACTTTAGTGACACCAAGCGTCGACGATAGGCTGCAAGGTCCACCGACGATAGCCAGATGTGCGCAGATGTGGCACACCAGGATGACTTCCGCGCAGGCACGTTGACTGAAGTTGCAATTCACTGCTGCAGATAGCAACAGCAATAGCAGAGTCGGTAGGTAGCAGCCAGCTTCAGGAACGGTGTTCCTGCAGTAGGAAAATACACAGGTCAGGAGCCTCTCCGAAAGGGCCGCAGCGTCAGATTGATCGCTCGTATATTATGGTCGCTGCCAAGATGTGGCCGGGCTTTTTAAGCGTTCGGCTAGGAACTTTAGTGACACCAAGCGTCGACGATAGGCTGCAAGGTCCACCGACGATAGCCAGATGTGCGCAGATGTGGCACGCCAGGATGACTTCCGCGCAGGCACGTTGACTGAAGTTGCAATTCACTGCTGCAGATAGCAACAGCAATAGCAGAGTCGGTAGGTAGCAGCCAGCTTCAGGAACGGTGTTCCTGCAGTAGGAAAATACACAGGTCAGGAGCCTCTCCGAAAGGGCCGCAGCGTCAAATCGATCGCTCGGATATGGTCGCTGCTAAGATGTGGCCGGGCTTTTTAAGCATTTGGCCAGGAACTTTGGTGACACCAAGCGTTGACGATAGGCTGCAAGGCCCACCGACGATAGCCAAATGTGCGCAGATGTGGCACACCAGGATGACTTCCGCGCAGGCACGTTGACTGAAGTTGCAATTCACTGCTGCAGATAGCAACAGCAATAGCAGAGTCGGTAGGTAGCAGCCAGCTTCAGGAACGGTGTTCCTGCAGTAGGAAAATACACAGGTCAGGAGCCTCTCCGAAAGGGCCGCAGCGTCAGATTGATCGCTCGTATATTATGGTCGCTGCCAAGATGTGGCCGGGCTTTTTAAGCGTTCGGCTAGGAACTTTAGTGACACCAAGCGTCGACGATAGGCTGCAAGGTCCACCGACGATAGCCAGATGTGCGCAGATGTGGCACACCAGGATGACTTCCGCGCAGGCACGTTGACTGAAGTTGCAATTCACTGCTGCAGATAGCAACAGCAATAGCAGAGTCGGTAGGTAGCAGCCAGCTTCAGGAACGGTGTTCCTGCAGTAGGAAAATACACAGGTCAGGAGCCTCTCCGAAAGGGCCGCAGCGTCAGATTGATCGCTCGTATATTATGGTCGCTGCCAAGATGTGGCCGGGCTTTTTAAGCGTTCGGCTAGGAACTTTAGTGACACCAAGCGTCGACGATAGGCTGCAAGGTCCACCGACGATAGCCAGATGTGCGCAGATGTGGCACGCCAGGATGACTTCCGCGCAGGCACGTTGACTGAAGTTGCAATTCACTGCTGCAGATAGCAACAGTAATAGCAGAGTCGGTAGGTAGCAGCCAGCTTCAGGAACGGTGTTCCTGCAGTAGGAAAATACACAGGTCAGGAGCCTCTCCGAAAGGGCCGCAGCGTCAAATCGATCGCTCGGATATGGTCGCTGCTAAGATGTGGCCGGGCTTTTTAAGCATTTGGCCAGGAACTTTGGTGACACCAAGCGTTGACGATAGGCTGCAAGGCCCACCGACGATAGCCAAATGTGCGCAGATGTGGCACACCAGGATGACTTCCGCGCAGGCACGTTGACTGAAGTTGCAATTCACTGCTGCAGATAGCAACAGCAATAGCAGAGTCGGTAGGTAGCAGCCAGCTTCAGGAACGGTGTTCCTGCAGTAGGAAAATACACAGGTCAGGAGCCTCTCCGAAAGGGCCGCAGCGTCAGATTGATCGCTCGTATATTATGGTCGCTGCTAAGATGTGGCCGGGATTTTTAAGCATTTGGCCAGGAACTTTGGTGACACCAAGCGTTGACGATAGGCTGCAAGGCCCACCGACGATAGCCAAATGTGCGCAGATGTGGCACACCAGGATGACTTCCGCGCAGGCACGTTGAGTGAAGTTGCAATTCACTGCTGCAGATAGCAACAGCAATAGCAGAGTCGGTAGGTAGCAGCCAGCTTCAGGAACGGTGTTCCTGCAGTAGGAAAATACACAGGTCAGAAGCCACTACGAAAGGGCCGCAGCGTCAGATCGATCGCTCGTATATGGTCACTGCCAAGATGTGGCCGGGCTTTTTAAGCGTTCGGCCAGAAACTTTGGTGACACCAAACGTCGACGATAGGCTGCAAGGTCCACCGACGATAGCCAGATGTGCGCAGATGTGGCACACCAGGATGACTTCCGCGCAGGCACGTTGAGTGAAGTTGCAATTCACTGCTGCAGATAGCAACAGCAATAGCAGAGTCGGTAGGTAGCAGCCAGCTCACGAACGGTGTTCCTACAGTAGGTGAATACACAGGTCAGGAGCCTCTCCGAAAGGGCCGCAGCGTCAGATCGATCGCTCGTATATGGTCGCTGCCAAGATGTGGCCGGGCTTTTTAAGCATTTGGCCAGGAACTTTGGTGACACCAAGCGTTGACGATAGGCTGCAAGGCCCACCGACGATAGCCAAATGTGCGCAGATGTGGCACACCAGGATGACTTCCGCGCAGGCACGTTGACTGAAGTTGCAATTCACTGCTGCAGATAGCAACAGCAATAGCAGAGTCGGTAGGTAGCAGCCAGCTTCAGGAACGGTGTTCCTGCAGTAGGAAAATACACAGGTCAGGAGCCTCTCCGAAAGGGCCGCAGCGTCAGATTGATCGCTCGTATATTATGGTCGCTGCCAAGATGTGGCCGGGCTTTTTAAGCGTTCGGCTAGGAACTTTAGTGACACCAAGCGTCGACGATAGGCTGCAAGGTCCACCGACGATAGCCAGATGTGCGCAGATGTGGCACACCAGGATGACTTCCGCGCAGGCACGTTGACTGAAGTTGCAATTCACTGCTGCAGATAGCAACAGCAATAGCAGAGTCGGTAGGTAGCAGCCAGCTTCAGGAACGGTGTTCCTGCAGTAGGAAAATACACAGGTCAGGAGCCTCTCCGAAAGGGCCGCAGCGTCAGATTGATCGCTCGTATATTATGGTCGCTGCCAAGATGTGGCCGGGCTTTTTAAGCGTTCGGCTAGGAACTTTAGTGACACCAAGCGTCGACGATAGGCTGCAAGGTCCACCGACGATAGCCAGATGTGCGCAGATGTGGCACGCCAGGATGACTTCCGCGCAGGCACGTTGACTGAAGTTGCAATTCACTGCTGCAGATAGCAACAGTAATAGCAGAGTCGGTAGGTAGCAGCCAGCTTCAGGAACGGTGTTCCTGCAGTAGGAAAATACACAGGTCAGGAGCCTCTCCGAAAGGGCCGCAGCGTCAAATCGATCGCTCGGATATGGTCGCTGCTAAGATGTGGCCGGGCTTTTTAAGCATTTGGCCAGGAACTTTGGTGACACCAAGCGTTGACGATAGGCTGCAAGGCCCACCGACGATAGCCAAATGTGCGCAGATGTGGCACACCAGGATGACTTCCGCGCAGGCACGTTGACTGAAGTTGCAATTCACTGCTGCAGATAGCAACAGCAATAGCAGAGTCGGTAGGTAGCAGCCAGCTTCAGGAACGGTGTTCCTGCAGTAGGAAAATACACAGGTCAGGAGCCTCTCCGAAAGGGCCGCAGCGTCAGATTGATCGCTCGTATATTATGGTCGCTGCTAAGATGTGGCCGGGATTTTTAAGCATTTGGCCAGGAACTTTGGTGACACCAAGCGTTGACGATAGGCTGCAAGGCCCACCGACGATAGCCAAATGTGCGCAGATGTGGCACACCAGGATGACTTCCGCGCAGGCACGTTGAGTGAAGTTGCAATTCACTGCTGCAGATAGCAACAGCAATAGCAGAGTCGGTAGGTAGCAGCCAGCTTCAGGAACGGTGTTCCTGCAGTAGGAAAATACACAGGTCAGAAGCCACTACGAAAGGGCCGCAGCGTCAGATCGATCGCTCGTATATGGTCACTGCCAAGATGTGGCCGGGCTTTTTAAGCGTTCGGCCAGAAACTTTGGTGACACCAAACGTCGACGATAGGCTGCAAGGTCCACCGACGATAGCCAGATGTGCGCAGATGTGGCACACCAGGATGACTTCCGCGCAGGCACGTTGAGTGAAGTTGCAATTCACTGCTGCAGATAGCAACAGCAATAGCAGAGTCGGTAGGTAGCAGCCAGCTCACGAACGGTGTTCCTACAGTAGGTGAATACACAGGTCAGGAGCCTCTCCGAAAGGGCCGCAGCGTCAGATCGATCGCTCGTATATGGTCGCTGCCAAGATGTGGCCGGGCTTTTTAAGCATTTGGCCAGGAACTTTGGTGACACCAAGCGTTGACGATAGGCTGCAAGGCCCACCGACGATAGCCAAATGTGCGCAGATGTGGCACACCAGGATGACTTCCGCGCAGGCACGTTGAGTGAAGTTGCAATTCACTGCTGCAGATAGCAACAGCAATAGCAGAGTCGGTAGGTAGCAGCCAGCTCACGAACGGTGTTCCTGCAGTAGGTAAATACACAGGTCAGGAGCCTCTCCGAAAGGGCCGCAGCGTCAGATCGATCGCTCGTATATGGTCGCTGCCAAGATGTGGCCGGGCTTTTTAAGCGTTCGGCCAGGAACTTTGGTGACACCAAGCGTCGATGATAGGCTGCAAGGTCCACCGACGATAGCCAGATGTGCGCAGATGTGGCACACCAGGATGTTCCGCACAGGCACGTTGACTGAAGTTGCAATTCACTGCTGCAGATAGCAACAGCAATAGCAGAGTCGGTAGGTAGCAGCCAGCTCACGAACGGTGTTCCTGCAGTAGGTAAATACACAGGTCAGGAGCCTCTCCGAAAGGGCCGCAGCGTCAAATCGATCGCTCGGATATTGTCGCTGCTAAGATGTGGCCGGGCTTTTTAAGCATTTGGCCAGGAACTTTGGTGACACCAAGCGTTGACGATAGGCTGCAAGGCCCACCGACGATAGCCAAATGTGCGCAGATGTGGCATACCAGGATGACTTCCGCGCAGGCACGTTGAGTGAAGTTGCAATTCACTGCTGCAGATAGCAACAGCAATAGCAGAGTCGGTAGGTAGCAGCCAGCTCACGAACGGTGTTCCTGCAGTAGGTAAATACACAGGTCAGGAGCCTCTCCGAAAGGGCCGCAGCGTCAGATCGATCGCTCGTATATGGTCACTGCCAAGATGTGGCCGGGCTTTTTAAGCGTTCGGCCAGGAACTTTGGTGACACCAAGCGTCGATGATAGGCTGCAAGGTCCACCGACGATAGCCAGATGTGCGCAGATGTGGCACACCAGGATGTTCCGCACAGGCACGTTGACTGAAGTTGCAATTCACTGCTGCAGATAGCAACAGCAATAGCAGAGTCGGTAGGTAGCAGCCAGCTCACGAACGGTGTTCCTGCAGTAGGTAAATACACAGGTCAGGAGCCTCTCCGAAAGGGCCGCAGCGTCAAATCGATCGCTCGGATATGGTCGCTGCTAAGATGTGGCCGGGCTTTTCAAGCATTTGGCCAGGAACTTTGGTGACACCAAGCGTTGACGATAGGCTGCAAGGCCCACCGACGATAGCCAAATGTGCGCAGATGTGGCACACCAGGATGACTTCCGCGCAGGCACGTTGAGTGAAGTTGCAATTCACTGCTGCAGATAGCAACAGCAATAGCAGAGTCGGTAGGTAGCAGCCAGCTCACGAACGGTGTTCCTGCAGTAGGTAAATACACAGGTCAGGAGCCTCTCCGAAAGGGCCGCAGCGTCAGATCGATCGCTCGTATATGGTCGCTGCCAAGATGTGGCCGGGCTTTTTAAGCGTTCGGCCAGGAACTTTGGTGACACCAAGCGTCGATGATAGGCTGCAAGGTCCACCGACGATAGCCAGATGTGCGCAGATGTGGCACACCAGGATGTTCCGCACAGGCACGTTGACTGAAGTTGCAATTCACTGCTGCAGATAGCAACAGCAATAGCAGAGTCGGTAGGTAGCAGCCAGCTCAAGAACGGTGTTCCTGCAGTAGGTAAATACACAGGTCAGGAGCCTCTCCGAAAGGGCCGCAGCGTCAAATCGATCGCTCGGATATGGTCGCTGCTAAGATGTGGCCGGGCTTTTTAAGCATTTGGCCAGGAACTTTGGTGACACCAAGCGTTGACGATAGGCTGCAAGGCCCACCGACGATAGCCAAATGTGCGCAGATGTGGCACACCAGGATGACTTCCGCGCAGGCACGTTGAGTGAAGTTGCAATTCACTGCTGCAGATAGCAACAGCAATAGCAGAGTCGGTAGGTAGCAGCCAGCTCACGAACGGTGTTCCTGCAGTAGGTAAATACACAGGTCAGGAGCCTCTCCGAAAGGGCCGCAGCGTCAGATCGATCGCTCGTATATGGTCGCTGCCAAGATGTGGCCGGGCTTTTTAAGCGTTCGGCCAGGAACTTTGGTGACACCAAGCGTCGATGATAGGCTGCAAGGTCCACCGACGATAGCCAGATGTGCGCAGATGTGGCACACCAGGATGTTCCGCACAGGCACGTTGACTGAAGTTGCAATTCACTGCTGCAGATAGCAACAGCAATAGCAGAGTCGGTAGGTAGCAGCCAGCTTCACGAACGGTGTTCCTGCTTTAGGAAAATACACAGGTCAGAAGCCACTCCGAAAGGGCCGCAGCGTCAGATCGATCGCTCGTACATTACAAACCAAAAACAAGACACTCAGGGAAAAATCATTAAAAAATAAATGAATAAAAATAAAAATTGTGAAAAGAAGAGAGTACGGACAACAAAGCGCAAAGTAAATACAAAAGAAAAAGGAGGAGAAGGGCACTTGAACAATACATGATATTATAATACAAGGCAAAGCTCGGAAAAGAACGATGACAAGGAGTTATGAAAGATATCAAGTTCACGAAAGTAAGCGTTATAAAGATTCTGTATTCTGTGGACAGTTGAGTGTTCGTGATGACAGGCAGGAACATGGAAAGGTCTATGTTCTCTGGTGATCTTGCGTGGGATGCGGAACATGACACAGCTGAGAAGTTCGGGACACGTGAGGTTACCGTGAAGGAGTTTAAAGAGAAACAGAAGGTCAGCGCGATTACGTCGGTCGCGAAGTGAGGGCAATGACAACAATCCAACAGTGCTAGTACAGGGTGCAATGTCCAGGTTTGCAAAGCGGTGATTATATATGCTTAGAAACTTTTTCTGGACACGATCTATAATGTCACTGTTGGATCTAGAAGAGCCATTCCAGATGACCGACGCATATTCGAGTTGAGGAAGACAGATGGTTGTGTATAATTTGCGGAACGGTGTAGGAGACTTGAATTCCCTCGATAGTCTGCATACAGAACCAAGAGAGCGCATACCCCGCATTGCAACACGTTTAGTGTGAGCCGAAAAGTGTAAGGTTGCATCAAAAAGTACACCAAGATCATTGATCTCGCAGACCTTACACAACGGCACAGAATCTATAGAATAAGAAAAAGAAATACTTGCTGTTTTGCGTGTGAAAGTCATGACTTTGGTCTTAGCAGCATTCAAGGTAAGGTTATTATCCTTGCACCATTTAGAAAAGGAAAACAGGTCAGACTGCAGGGCGCGACAGTCATCAACAGTGTGAATTTTCTTAAAAATCTTGATGTCATCGGCATATAGAAGGAAAGAAGAGTTCCGAATAACAAAAAGAACGTCATTAATAAAAATTAAAAACAGGAGTGGTCCTAATACTGACCCTTGAGGGACGCCGCTAGTTGCCAAGTAAGACGAAGATGTTTGGCCATTGACGTTAATATAACACGATCTATCAAGAAGATAACTGCGCAAGAGATTCACAACTGACGAGTCAACATCAAGGTGCGTAAGCTTGATCAGAAGCAGCGAGTGGCTGACTACATCAAAAGCCTTGCTGAGATCACAGTAAACGGTGTCAACTTGCCCCCTTTGAAGAAGTACCGGCGTGGAGATTTGTGTCATGAAACTTGCGAGATTTGTGATAGTGGAGCGGCCGGTGAAAAATCCATGCTGATTCGGAATGAGCGATTTCTTTTTCACAGTAAAAGACAATATGTTGTGAAGAGCAAACTCAAAAATCTTGGACGTAGCACAGAGAAGAGAAATTGGGCGATAATTCGACACATCTGATTTACATCCAGACTTAAATACAGGAAAAACACGAGCAGTTTTCCACATGTGAGGGAAAGTGGAAGTAGTCAAACAGTTATTAAATATAGATGTCAATACTGGAGCAAATATACTGCCGTAAGCTTTTAGAATTGCGGAAAGGATGCCGTCAGGGCCGCAGGATAGGGAAGGCTTCAAGCGCCTAAGGTATTCGTGGACAAGCTCTTCATCAAACAGCACCGCACTAGATGTAGGAACCGTCGTGTGCTACTGACTGACACCAGCGTTGAAACCTGCATCTTTATATAAGGAAGAAAAATGGGCTGCAAAACAATCCGCGACTGCTTGGACTTCTGCCCCTCTAGAGTCAAGTTAGCGAAAACCCTCTCCATGTTTATTGGAGCGCTTACGGATATACTGCCATAATTCTGCCGGCCGGTCGGAGGCGCTTTTTTCCTAGAATGCAATATATGAATCTTAATCCCGCTTATAGAGACGTTTACAGAGAGCCCGAAAAAAGCGGAATTCTTCTCTGTACTCATTAGGCAACGGAATTCTGGATTTTCGGTGTGCGCGATCTTTATGCTTTAGGGCAATTATGAGTTCAGACGAAAACCAGTGGGGATATCTAGAGCGTCTAGGCCTGTACTGGGGAATGTATTTGCGCATACTGCTCAAAACAAGCTCTGTAAACTGATCTACTTGGTCATTAACATTGCTTTTGTCGGTAACCAGTGCCCAGTCGGTGGTGGACAAGGAATTATATAAACCAACATAATCACCACGTTTGAAAGCAAAGCGTGGGGATTCATTTACGCCAATGGAGGAGCTCTGCCTCAGTGCTGACACAGAGGCAGTTATCTTTAGTGGCGGATGAAACTTATCGGTACGAACAAGGAAAATTTCGGAACGAGAGACATCTAAAACCTGAGCATTCGAGATGCAAAGATCTAAGACGTTGCCACAGGAATTGGCGACTAAGTTATGCTGTTGAAGGGAACAGAAAGACAGAAAGTCCAACAACAGGCTGCATTTCTTCTCTGTGTAATGATTGTAATGAGAATATCAAAGTGTGTTCCAATCAATACCTGGTGTATTAAAATCACCAAGAAGAATTACTTTGTGCTTACTATGGGAGGATATTACACTTTCAATGGAAGAGATGACCTCATCTTACAAAACAGGAGAAATATTCGGCTGTACATAGAACGATCCAATCAACAATTTTTCACATCGTGCTAAGCTGACTTCTAGCCATATCGACTCCCGTACACTTTCTATATCGATGCGCCGTACACATCTCAGTGAATTGTCAACTGCAATCAGCACGCCACCACCTTTTTGTTGAGATCCACTGAAGTCCCGGTCACTGCGGAAGACGTTGTAGTGCGGTGGAAAGAAGTCTGAAGACGAAATGTCACCACACAGCCAAGTTTCAGAAATAACAAAAATAGGAAAAGAAGATGAGATCACATTGCAAAAAAATTCGCGTGCTTTGGTGCGAAGTCCGCTAGTGTTTTGGTAAAAAATTTCCAAATTACACGCCACTTTGATCCTTGGGGGTTGTTATTTCAGTAGCATGAATCATGTCATAGTGTAGCACACCACGGAACGGCTTGAACAAGCAACCCATTGGCCACATTGACGGGTCGTTCAAGCGCTCAAGGGCTTCTTCATCAACGGCTACATGAAAAGAGGAATACGATTGATATTTAGTTCTAAGTCGCCGGCAGGAGAGGGGAGAGATATTCAAGGCCTTTAAGTGGTTGGTCAGGTCGGAAGAGGTTGTTTCAGAGCTCAAATTAGAAACAAAAATAGCCTTAGGTCGTTGCTGCCGTTGAGCTACAGATAATGTGGAAGTCTTTCGCGCTCCAACCAAGGCAGGACTCTTGTTTTTTTTTTTTTTTTTTGTAGTCTCGGGCGCTTTTTCAGTGGACGAAGCGAAATCACGTGGGGAAACAGCATCTCGTCGTTCAGCAGTGCGTTGTAACACAGGTACATTAGCTCGCGTTGAGGGCGGAGTAGAAGTAGTAAAGGTGGATGTCTGGCGGAGTAGAAGTAGTAAGGGCAGGTGTCTTCACAGGCATGGCAGTTGCACGTCGCGACAGCTCGTCACGCAGGCAACGAACCTCCGCTCGAAGGGAGGCGACGACTTGGGTCTGTTGCTCCACGCCGCGGGAATGGTCCTTACGAAGGCGTTCATTCTCCTCTCGCAGTTGGGAAACTTCTTCGCTCAGGAACGAGACTCCCTCCAGCGCGTCGAGGAGGAGGCGCCGCAGACCTGCCAGGCTGCCGTCAAGGTCACCCGGTGGGGCACAAGAGGAGAAGGGAGAACCAGTTCGGGAAAGGGAAAGCTGCAGGCCGCACGCCGTCGGGTCGTTATCGCTAGGCTTAACACCCTGCTGATTCAACTCACACAAATTGCAGCAAAAGGAGCACTTTGGCAGCAGCAGCGGCAGCCCGTGCACGCACTCACGCTGTGATTTCCACACAGGTTGGACGAAGCTTCGCTTTTGCATCGCCTTGGTCTACGGCCCGGCGCTATCAGGTCGATGGATGACTTTGCATTCAACGGATAGGCTCGTGGCTTCCTGAGGTGACGTCACAATCTGGGACCACGTGCTTCACTTCTGAAGAGGCGGGAGGACTACAAAAGCCGACCTGCGTTCCGCCTGGCCTTCACTTTGGCAGCAGCAGCGGCAGCCCGTGCACGCACTCACGCTGTGATTTCCACACAGGTTAGTGCGGTTGCATTTTTTTTGCATTTTTCCTTTTTTTTTCGCTGCTGCTGCCAAACTGAAAGCGTGCTGGATTGAAAGTGTGCCTGTAATCTAGCAAAATGCCATCCGAAATTGCAAAACTTGTGAAAGAGTTCAGACAAGAAATACGTGATTTGCGCGGTGCAATGGAAAAGGAACTGCGAAAAGAGTTCAAAGAAATCAAATCATCGATGGATATGTTCAACACACAATTTGAGGCAGTGATCGCACGCTGCTCTAAAATTGAAAAGGACAACGTTGCACTGAAAAAAGAAAATGCGACACTGGTTGCCGAATGCAGGTCACTAAAAGAGCTCGTGTGCGACTCTGAACAAAGGTTGACTGAAATCGAACAATACTCCAGAAACAAAAACTTAGAGGTAAAAGGCATACCAGTCGTAGAAAACGAGAACCTTTTGGGCCTACTGAGATAAATCGGGGACGTGATAGAAGAGCCGATGACACCATCTGATATAGATGTGTGCCATCGTATCACTAGAAAAAACGAAGGATGCCCAAATATTGTAGTGCAGTTCAGACATCGCGCAAAGCGAAACGCAGTGTTTGACAAAGCATGCAAGAAACGACTGGACACATCTCATCTTCTGCTACCGGGCCATAATATGGTATTTATAAATGAGCACCTATGCCCGACGCTCAAGAAGCTTCTAGGCCAAACTGTTGCACGTAAGAAAGAGGTAAAATGGAAATACGCCTGGACCAAAGACGGAAAAATATTTGCGCGTAAAACTGACACATCGCGAGTACTGCGCATCGCTTGCGTCAGTGACATTGACAAAATAGCATAAACACTTTCTTGCGGCTCTGTTTCGCGCATCCAAGTTGAAATCGGCAGATATGGCGGGGAAATTCCTAACTCCGATAGATGTATGCACGTTACACAAAACAATGAAGTATAGCTTAACCTTTATTAATCTAAACGCACAGTCTGCGCGGAACAAAGAAGACGACTTGCATGATTTATTTTCACGTTTTAGCTTCACATATGATGTGGTTATGATTTCTGAAACCTGGTACCAAAATGATTACGAAATACTTAAGGTTGCTGGTTACACCACACATTTCTTAAACCGAGCAGTGAAAAAAGGGGGCGGTGTATTACTCATGGCCAAGAATTCGTTGAAACTGAATATCGTTGCTGACTACTCTGAAATGACTGATGATTTTGAAATCCTA
This sequence comes from Dermacentor silvarum, assembly GCF_013339745.2. Classification (NCBI taxonomy): domain Eukaryota; kingdom Metazoa; phylum Arthropoda; class Arachnida; order Ixodida; family Ixodidae; genus Dermacentor; species Dermacentor silvarum. Next base: position 27,108 of record NW_023606182.1, read on the forward strand.
ACGGTATCAAACGGTGACAATGTTTTCTCTGTTTTATATCGTCCCCCAAATGGTAATACAGCGGCATTCCTTGCATTCCTGGATAAATTTATTAGCTGGGCAAACGAAACTGGATCAAAGCTAGTTATAGGTGGTGATATGAACATAAACTTACTACAGGCATCACCGACACAGCGTGATTTCCTAATGGTGCTCGAGTCAAATGCTTGCACTAACACTATTAATGAGCCCACTCGTGTCCAAAACAACACTGCGACGTTACTCGACCTCTTCATCACAAACAACCCCACATCCAGTTTGCTTTCGGGCGTAATTGGCGTACACATCAGTGATCACCTCCCAATCTTTCTTATCTCTGACCTACATAAACCATGTCGCTTATCCGATAAAGAAGAACCAATCTCATTTCAAGATATCAATCCGATTTCACTAGAACAATTCCGAAGCGATGTACTGAACATAGACTGGTCGGAAATATACAATGAGATTGATCCTGGTTTAGCCTATAACTCCTTTTTACATCTGTTTAAATCCACTTACATCAAACATTTTCCAAATAAAACGATAACACGCAACAGAAAAGTGCGAAAACCTTGGATTACAAAGAGCCTTCTATCCCAAATAAAACAAAAAGATAGACTGTATAGAAAATTTTTGCAAACGAGAGACGCAAATGACTTCAAGAATTTTAAATCTTTCAGAAATAAATTGACGCATACGCTCAGAGAGGCTAAAAAGAATTATATGCACAATGTATTTAATCCACAGATAATGAAACGTAACGACCTCGCCTGGAAAAGGCTAAATGGCGTGCTAGGGAGAGTAAACCGGAATGCGCCACAGTCTCATGAAATAAATCTAAATGGCACACCAATGTCAGGTTCTTCATTAGCAAATTCGTTTAATGATTACTTCACTTCTCTTATAAACAGCCCTCATCATCCTGCTAGCTTAGACCATCTTAGATCTAATAATCCTGTCAGTGCATTTCTAACACCTACCAGTGCTCAGGAGATATATAATGTATTCATAACTTTTCGGAACAGTAGAAGCACTGATGTTGATGGCTTGCAAGTTCGCCCTGCTAAATATGTCATAGATATTATCTCCCAGGTATTAGAGCATGTTTTTAACCTCGCATTTTTAAATGGTACATTTCCAAAAGCACTGCAAGTAGCGAAAGTTAGTTATTTTTAAAGGCGGTGATAAGAACCTATTATCCAATTACAGACCTATATCGATCCTACCGGTCTTTTCTAAATGTATTGAAAAATTGATTAACGTTAGAATGCTTTCGTTTTGTGAAAAACACCACATCCTTACCGACGATCAATTTGGCTTCACGAAAGGACGTTCAACGGAACAGGCACTCTTAACCCAAAAAGAATTTATACTTAACGCATTTGAACAAAAGTTATTAACACTAGGGGTGTTCATAGACTTTTCCAAGGCCTTCGATCGTATTAACCATGAAACACTAATAGGAAAACTCGAAACCTATGGCTTTAGAGGCGTATTTTTAAGTATAATAAAGAGCTATCTGGAGTACCGATGTCAAGTGGTTGTAATAGGAAATCATACATCAGACCTTAAATTAGTAACAAGTGGGGTGCCTCAGGGGAGCATTCTTGGGCCGCTATTATTTAATGTTTATATTAACGACATAACAAACATTACTTCAGCGGCTAAATATATTATTTATGCCGACGATACCACCTTATTATTTAGGTCTGCTAGCTGTAGTGAACTGGTGACTTGCGCAAATTCAGCATTAAATCAGCTTAATACATGGTGTCAAGTAAACTCATTAACCATTAACACAAACAAAACGAAAGCCATTCTATTTCAACCTAAAAATTCTAGGGCTAATATTACTGACCGTATATTTATTGGAAACTCAACTGTGGATGTAACCTCCTCAGTTAAATGCCTTGGCGTCATTTTTGATGAACATTTAACCTGGAATAAACATGTCGATTCGCTCAGCGGTAAACTTGCAGGCGTCGTGGGTGCCCTTGCAAAGGTACGCTCTTTTCTGCCCACTTCCGTCGAATTATTAGCGTATAACTCTCTCTTTTTTTCACACCTTAAATACTGTCACCTTGTCTGGGGAAACACAACAGAGTCAAACATTACTAAACTTTCTCTACTACAGAAAAAAGCTGTGCGTGCTATTAGCAACTCGGCTTATGACGCACACACTGAACCCCTTTTTAAGAAACTTCAAGTTTGTCCTGTAAATTTACTATTCAGTGAGCTGATCTTGCAACGGTACCTCACAGAAACAAAGCAAGGGAGTCACTTTATTGAGCACCTATCTAGCCTACGCAAGAACATTAAAAAGTACAACACTCGTCATAATGCGACCTGGTTCATACCCCGCGCACGCACAAATTATGAAACACAGCTACTCTCCCACTCATTACCGTCCTTGTTAAATTCGCTTGGTTTCTGATTACTTACTTAATTCCTTACAGTTCTGCGACAACGATGATTTTCCCTGTATTGCATTGCTTGAACCACACGTTTCTCATTGTATATATTTAGACTTCTCTCCTGCCACTGTACAATGCTACCTAACAATGTCTGTTGCTGTTGCTAATTATTGTTTTTTACGCAATTTTGAAAGGGGCGCAGACCCCTGTCAAGCCGAATTGATTTTGGCTTTTTGTCTGTGCTGCCTCCATCATGTATTGGATGTGAAATAAATTTGATTTGATTTGAAATTGCAGCAAAAGGAGCGCGATCCCGACTTCAAAAGATCCAGTTCGTCGTCTGGCCAGTCACACATTTCGCATGCACACGTTTTTCACACTTTTCACAGCGAAAAAACTGCTGTTTTCCGAAAAAAGGGCACGAGCAGAGCAAGCATGCGTCCTTACTGGGCGCCATGCTGCGGGATAATAATAATAATAATAATATAATAATAATAATAATAATAATAATAATAATAAACGACATCAAATCGGCCCGGTTACCATGATTATTCGTGCTCAAAGTAACTGTGGTGCACAATTGCGTGTCGACGCTATGGGAACCGTTCCTGTCTACCAGAGACAGTCTTACTATATATATATATATATATATATATATATATATATATATATTTCTGTGACGCATATACAGTACGTGGCGCCTTACCATGTCGTCGAGGTGCACTCGCATAGGCAAAAACTCCATCCACCCTCTTCGGCCGTCCATCATGTTTTTACGAATCTGCAAAGCGACAGCGATATTCACTAATGCAGCAACATAAAACCGCTTTTGCTGAAAGACTGGTTATCCGGTTATTCGATTCACCGGTTGTTCGAACTTGAAAATCGGGTAACCGGAGTAACCAGTAATTCGGTTAATAGTATCTGGATATTCGGATAGCCGAGTATTTGTTTTTGTCTACTTGTGCCGAAATTGCCTCTCTCTCTCTCTTGTATTCTTATATTTGTAGTTAGTTTGGCAATGGCTCGTGCAAACGCGATATCTGCTCTGGTTAACCTCCTTAACTTTCTTAAACACCAAATATTCATGTCCGAATATTCGAATATCCGGCTAAGTGGTTATTTACACCGGATATCCTGACTATCCGTTTCTTGAAATTCAGATAAACGGATAACCGGTTTTCGACAGCGGATTCACTTCCCTGCGGTTAGACCGGACAGCCGGTTTGACGGATGTCCGGTATTGTTTTGCAAGCACTAAATTATTCATCGTCCACGCGGTCAAACACCATCCACGCGGACACATTGCGTGTTTCCCCGCACTTTTTTCTGCATTTATTACGCGTATTTACCCTAAAGGGCCCTTTCAGGGTGTTACCTATGGGGAATACAAAAACTGTAATAATTGATTTAGTCACAATATACTATCACAATATAATATTGCACAATGCATGCTGCGAAATATATAAACGTAATATACATCATATATATAATATAAAAGACCATATAACACAAACTCACACGGGAACTTTCTCAAGAGACAATGCCAACTACGCAATGACACAGGCATGCACACATAGTCAATATATACACACGAAGAGGGACGCTCCTGCGCAACAGCTTTGACATTTACGGTAGTAGCTAGGAAAGGCGTATATTGTGCGAGTATAAAAATGTTTCTAAAATAACTATGTTCGAAAAGCGTGCAAAGTTCGTTCAGTGCACAAGCACATAAAATATATCGTAGGAGCGTTTGTACAAAAGAAAAAAAAATTGCAAGTTGTGATTTTGTTCAGGAGCTCTAACTAAAACGAAAGGCTTACCTCGGCAAATACGTGGTTTAAGAGCTGGAGAGAGGGAGAAAGAAAGAAAAGGAGGAAGAAAACAGAGGTTATTTGCCGAGCTTACCGCGCAAAGTCTAAAGGCGCATTTCCACATGCGACTGACATGGTAGCTTGACCGAGCGCCATTTGCGACAAAAAGGAGCGGTTATGCATGCCCTCGGAGATTGCGCCCGCGCGGACGCAATCTCGGAGGACATAGGTTATAGACGGACAAGCGTCACCGGCCGCCAGCCGGCACCACAAAGTGTCTCGAGATTGCCGCTGTTCGCGCCTGCTTCCGCAGGGAGCGAGCTTGACTAGAACGTCCATGCTTGCATCTCATTTGTGCCGAACCCGATTGTAGCGAGCATGAGTACAGCGAATCACGCTCTATATCGAACACGAGCAAAACTTGCCTGCGACATTCGTGCAAAAATTAATCTCGTGGAACGAACTCGAGTTTGCATATATCAAACTCCGAGCGGCCCGCAGTCTGCGTTTTAAAACCAGCCACAGAGGCTTTTCTCTTCCGCTTTTTGTCTATGCTTTCCGAGAACCGTCACGTGACCGGTAGTTAGGGTGCGACACAACGCATAATCTGACAGATTGCACCAGGTCGCGGTGCCACTGAATTACACGTGCTACTGCGACAATCAGGTCACCATGGGGCGCTTAGATCGGCACCGCCGCACGAAGCTTTCTTCTAGCGTGCATAACGAACTTACGATAAAGGTTGGTAAAAGGTTCGTTCTACGCGCGTTCGGAAATATTGAATGGCATCATACACTAAACTCTTTCTAGCGCACGAAATCATTTCGTTAAAACAAAGTCTAACTGTACGGGACCTCCTGTAGAAGACAATTATGGGAATTAACGAGCAAAGATTATATGGGGTAATAAATTAAACCACAGATATTTGAAAAATGGGAATAAGACAACATCCGGAATTGATTGCAAGTGATAAGAAGGTGAGCGCCGCTGGCTAGCAATTTAAGAGCTAATCCTGCAAATACATACACAAATACTCAAAATAGTGGGTGGGAAGATGGCCGCCACCGTTTAGCTTATATATAATAGACAAACCACCGCACACACAAATGCGGAGGACGAGGGTTCGATTCTCATTTGCGGCGAGTTGTCTTTTAGTCCAGTTTCATTTCCAAGCTTTAGCTTATTATTTGGACATTTCAATGAAACATATAACAATTATTTCACACAATACTTTCTTTAGCTTTATTTTCTGCTTTCTTTTTTTTAAATGGGTGACTATCAAACAAAAAATCAAGCATCTCGGAGTTGCTTATTCTCCTCACTCAATAGATTTAACATATATGATGGTAGCATGAAAGAAAAAAAAACACAGATTATTGCAAAAAAAATTACCAGCATCATATCCAGGTCCCTCAGTGAGCAAGTAAAACGGATACAACAAACTTTTTCCAGGGGTTCTAAAACACTCGGAAGTTTCTCGTCTTGGTGCAGTTATAAGAGGCAGAGGAAGTTTTCTAACGTCACGTGTATTCCTTATTTCACTTTCAGTCATCCGTGTATCATTACAATAAATTTAAATAGTACTTAGGAATTCAGTACAATTTCAAAATTAAAAACTTTTGTGAAATCCAGTGAGGTACATGGTGCAGTTTTGCTATGGTTAAGGAAGTGTACTGCATTCTCTCATACATTTTACCTCCTTCTGGTCTGTATTTTATAACGTCTGCACATTATTTCTCGTCTATGTCCCCTAAAAGGGCGAAATGTTGCTGTTAGTCCTTTCGGTAACAGTGGAAAGGGAATTTCTTTCACGTAACTTGAAGTTATTGCATAATAGATCTGACTACTGCTTTTAAGTTACTTCGGAACATCAGGTTATAATGAACACTGCTGCTTTTGCCCCCTGCGCCAGCAGGACCTCGTCAGGAAGGTAATCACGTCCCTTTGCACTGACACGCGGAAAATGCCAACGAACAACGGAAAAATAAAATAAAAGCAAGCACACGTAGTTCAATACTCACGCGGTCGGCGGTTTCGCTGTCTAGTAGCCCTGAACTTGAGGAGATCCACAATACTGTAAGGCTTTAGCATGTCTTTGTACTGCAGGGAACGAAAAAAGAAAAAAATTTCGAGACATCAATGGCTGCTGGGAGTCGTGTTACGCGAATCGTTTTGCATCAAGGCGCAATCCATGAAGGTGCACCAGATCTGGGCTATTTGGCCGGACATGAATAAATCAACAAGGTTAAAGCAGGACATGCGTAAATAAAAGGAAGGAAGTGTATCGCCGCTTCGTTTCTTTATTCCGTGTTCTATCGTTATGCAGTTAATCACGGCTACTTATAGGTAGGGGTGTTCGAATGGGAAAACATTTCGAATCGAACACAAATATTCAAGAAAAACGGCCCCCGAATACCGAATCATATATGAAATGTTTTTTTTATTTCTGAGAAAAGTTAATTATAATACTTGAGTGGATCCCGTTTGAAAAAAAAGAAAAAATGTCACAGTTTCGCCCTAAGGGCGAAGCAATGAATGCGATAGCAACACAGCAATGTCATACGAAGTAAGGTGAGCGGCTTTGGTAGCAATATGAATTGTAGTAAACATGAGCTGATTAAGTAAACAGGTGCGCTGCGGCGTAAGTAGACCGACATGAAGAGAGACTCGATGACCACGAGAAGGCGCGTGTGAAACGGTGGTGTTGATGAGAAGCGCTTACCGTGGGCAGCGCATGCGAAGGGACACACCTGTAGTGCTGCACTGCCGATCTGGGCAGCATTGCATGTGTAGCGTGCGTTGGAAAATGTGGCCCGACTATTACTAACTGCATGAACAAGCGTGGTGTGAACGCGCACAAACAAACATGGATAGATCACACTGAATGACTGCGGCCAACGACTGTCAAAACGCTGGCAGCGAGCGCATACGCCGCGCAGCGGGCGAAGGTACGTGCGGTCTATCGCTTCAACGGAAACTGAGCGGCGAATGCACGGCGCATAAAGGTCAGAGCCGTGTGGAGATAAGAGACGGTGCGGGCGAGCGAGCGACGAGCGCGGTTGTTGACAGAGTAGAAGTGCGCCCCCCCCCCCCCCCCCCCTTGCGCTCCCTCCAGCTCTGGCTTCCCGCTTCCTTGCTTGCGCGTGGGTGATTGAGTGCGTTCGCTCTCCGTGATAGCGCGCGTCCCCGCACGCTTCCGCTCGGGAATACGGCGCGCGGCGAAGATTTTATCTATAGGGAACCTCACGGCGACGGCGACGACGACGGCAGAAATCCGGTTGAAGTGTCCATATAATTGCTATCGCAATAATAAAAAATGTCACAGTTTCGCCCTAAGGGCGAAGCAATTAATGCGATCGCAACACAGCAATGTCATACGAAATAAGGTGAGCGGCTTTGGTAGCAATATGAATTGTAGTAAACATGAGCTGATTAAGTAAGCAGGTGTGCTGCGGCGTAAGTAGACCGACATGAAGAGAGACTCGATGACCACGAGAAGGCGCGTGTGAAACGGTGGTGTTGATGAGAAGCGCTTCCCGTGGGCAGCGCGTGCGAAGGGACACACCTGTAGTGCTGCACTGCCGATCCGGGCAGCATTACATGTGTAGCGTGCGTTGGAAAATGTGGCCCGACTATTACTAACTGAATGAACAAGCGTGGTGTGAGCGCGCACAAACAAACATGAATAGATCACACTGAATGACTGCAGACAACGACTGTGAAAACGCTGGCAGCAAGCCCATACGCCGCATCGGCGAAGGTACGTGTGGTCTATCGCTTCAACGAAAACTGAGCGGCGAATGCACGGCGCATAAAGGTCAGAGCCGTGTGGAGATAAGAGACGGTGCCGGCGAGCGACGAGCACGGTTGTTGGCGGAGTAGAAGTGCGCCCCCCTCCCCCCCCCCCCGCGCTCCCTCCGGCGCTGGCTTCCCGCTTCCTTGCTTGCGCGTGGGTGATTGAGTGCGTTCGCTCTCCGTGATAGCGCGCGTCCCCGCACGCTTCCGCTCGGGCATACGGCGCGCGGCGAAGATTTTATCTATAGGGAACCTCACGGCGACGACGACGGCAGAAATCCGGTTGAAGTGTCCATATAATTGCTATCGCAATAAAAAAGACAGAAAGATAGGTCACAGTTTTGCGAAACTGGGAAACTGAATTACCAGCGTGAATTGGAAAATAATCTGTCTGATTGCTTAGCGTGGGAACTAAAACATAAGAATGTATGCTTGTGTGCGCGCAGCCCAATGCACCCACAAAACATCTAAGCACCAATCGATATAAAATAGTTGCGTCAGCCACCGGTATCGTTCTCACGCAATTTAAGTCTAGTAGACTGGAAGTGACTATGCTATGTCTACGCTAGCCTCCTGTATGAGGCCGACGGTGCTACTCAACACAGCGTTCCCGGTGGTTGGTAAACCAGCAAGATACACATAAGTTTTGTGCTTCGGCATTGCCTTTTTGGCATGCAAAGGAGTAATATCCGAAGGGGATCGCATAATAAAAATCCGGCGGCTATTTCAAAGGACACAATTTCCGTTAGACGGGTGAGTGCGTCGTAGAGTACGGGACGAACAATACCGCAAACAAGAAAGTTTTCGTCCTCTTCTGTTGAGAGAAAAAGTTGTCGCAGTTTCACCTGAACGGCGAAGCATCAATTGCAATAGCAAATTTGTAGAGAGCTATACGGAGTAAGGATAGTAGTTTTATGAGCTGTGTAAATTTGGACATGCAGCAGCACCAGCAACGCGCAGAACTGTTGTCGACGCCGTCGGCGTTTTGCCCGCGTTCGCACAAAATGCGTGCGGCGTTGGTGACTGTTGCCAGAGCCTCTGATATAAATAGGCACTTGGTGCCGCAGCTAAACGTCGCCTCCCTTACCTCCCTCCCCCCTCCCCCACGACGTTTCGCGCGTCAGAAGAAGGCGCGTTTGCTCTACATATATGGTGATTGTAAAGGAGGAAAGAGACGCCTATTTCTGCAGCCCTTAAGGGAGCAAGGCGCAGAACGCGCGTTTGTTCTCCGCCGTGGGTTCACTCCCCGTGAAAGCGCGCGTCCCTCGCGCCCTTTCACGCGCACATACAGCGTTCGGCGCGCGGCGAGGATTTCATCTCCATTGACGTCATACGGAACCTCACGGCTACGGCGACGGCGACGGCGACGACGACGGCGACGGCAGAAATCTGCTTTGGAGTGTCCATATAATTGCTATCGCAATAAAAAAATCAGAAGCCCCTCCCCTGTCGAGGAGATTGGGGTAAGCGAAGCCTGTCGTGTGTTTCTTCGGTGTTCCTCCGAACGAATTCCACTGACGAGTACCACGTTGTGCTCGAACCAAAACCGGTCAGACGCACTGCAGCTGGCTCCGAAGTTCTAGTGGAGAAACTGGCGTTGAAACCTGGCATGTCATTGGCTTGTCGCCAATGACATGCCAGACGCATGCGCCACACAGGGCACCGAAGACAGTGAAGCCGGCTGCGATGTAGCTCTGTTCTCTTGGACTCGCGGTGTATTTTTCCGTTCCTGCTGCACTTCGACAGGGTACTCCTGCGCTATTGGACCCCGGCAAGGTGAGAAATGTAGAAAGTGTGCGTCAGTTGAAGCAATTTAGGCTTAGTACATGCACGGCAGTGATCGTTGTGACGCAGTTAGCAAAACAAAAGCTCGGCCGTTGTGGCGAGTTAGTTTTGCGTGTACTGAAGCTTACTGGGCCATGTGTGCCACGTTTCCTGTGGGCCAAAACAGTATTGTACCTTATTTCGGATACCGTCCAATCGCACTTGCCAGTTGTGTCGGAAAAACAACGGGAAGAATGATTTTAACACGTTTGTAATGGTACTTAGAGTACTATGAAATCTACCCAGACGCTATGACCGGATTCAGGCGTGGCCGTTCGTCAACAGTCAGCGTTGTTGACTTGGTAACATTTGCGCAACACCAGAAGGCCTGTAAACGACTATCTGCTGCTCTGTTTCTGTAGACGTGAAAGGGGCTTACGATAATGTCACCCATGAAGCCATCCTTGGTGCGTCAGAAGCAATAGGACTTGGTGGTAAGGTATATATGTGGGTGTGCAGCTACTTACAGAGAAGATCATTCTACGTGCACACAGAAAATGGCCCGACATCCGAGCATTACGGTAGCCGAGGAGTGCCTCAAGGCAGAGTGCTTAGCCCGACGTTTTTCAATCTAACCCTCATTGTTGACAACCTTCCAAGCACCGTACGACTTACCATCTATGCTCCCTACCTTTCCCTCTTCATTGATCTCTCTCTCTCTCTCTCCATCTATGCGGACATCTGCATTTGGGCATCAGGTGTAACACGACTTCAGCTTCGCGCTCGGCTTCAGAAGCCAGCAGCCAGCCACAATGACATCTTGCTACCTTCGTCAACAAGGACTTGAAATTTCATGTGGAAAGTGCGCAATCTTGGCATTCACCAGGGAGCCAATGTCTGCTTATGGCATATCAATTAACAGACAACTTATACCATACAGCAGAAGTCACAGGTTCCTGGGAGTCGTAATTGACAGAGACCTGTCTTGGACTCCACACGTGAATTACGTGAAAAAGCGGCTGACTGCTATCTGTCACCTGTTCAGGTTTCTTGCAGGAAAAAGTTGGGGAGTATCCATACACGGTATGTTGCATCTGTACATTGTGTTGTTCGTTGGATTCCTGCGGTACAGCCTGCCTGCAATATCAAACACATCCGTACGATTCAGAGCATTCAAGCCCAAGTGCTTAAGATATGTCTTGGCTTACCACGCAGTGCGTCAACGGCTGAAATCATTGGCATTGCCCAGGATTACCCAATAACGACGCACATTACCGTTGAGACAGTGCGTACGCATCTCAGACACTATGCTAGGACCCCTTCCCACCACCTGGCGAGCCTCACTAATGAATGGTCCTGCTCGACATTTAGCGCTACTGTCACTGCACATCATGCATCGTTTACTTCAGGGTACGCACCTGCGGCCAAGCCAATGATTCCTCCGTGGTTTTTGAGCCATCCACAAGTACAAATAACGATTCCAAGGCTACAGAAGAAGTCAGATGTACCGGCCCCTGCTCTAAAACAACTGAGCTTACTCCTCTTGCATGAAAAGCACAGCAACCACGTGCACATCTATACCGATGGATCGACTACGTCGTCTAGTTCTGGTGCTGTGGTGGTTATACCAACGCGAGGAATAACACTGCGGTTCAAGACATCACATGTCACGACCTCAACGGCGGCAGAACTAACGGCTCTGCGTCGTGCACTCGAATTCATTGATTTTGGAAGGCCTCAAAAATGGGCTGTGTTTTCAGACTCAAAACCGGCATTAAAGTGCATGCAGTCAGTTCACTGACGCGGCTGTCATGAACAGTTGACATACGAAACCGTGAAACTTCACCATCACGTCCAACAAAAATGCCACGAGGTTATGTTTCAATGGGTACCTGGTCATTGTGGAATGAGTGGCAATGATTCCGCAGATAACGCTGCACGCAAATCACACCAAGAAGAGCTCAGCGTTCCAATTCCACTTTCGAGGACAGACGCCGCAAGGCAGCTTCGACACCTGGCACGCGGTCTCTCACCGACCGAGTGGAACTCGCCAATCTTAAGACTTACACGACTGCATCAATTAAACCACTCACTGCATTTCCGACCTCCATTCGGACTTCCTGGACGTCAAGCTTCGCTTCTCTGTCGCCATTGGTTAGGAGTTGCCTTCACAAAGGAATACTATACATTAATTGGAGTCACCGACAGTGCAGCATGTTAGGTCTGCGGCACCGACGAAACTATCGACCACCTGCTGTGCCACTGTCCACGATATGCCCCAGAAAGACAAGAACTTGATAATGCGCTAAAAAAACTGGACAATCGGACGCTTTCCGTACAGGTGCTCCTGGAACACCGCCCCCATCGCTCGTCGGCCCATAAAGCGGTGAAGGCATTTTTGTGCTTGTTGAGGACGACGGGCTTGTGTGAAAGTCTGTGACTATTAGTGCAATACAACACGCGTCAGCGAACTAACCGCTAATTTCCCTTCTTCCCTTCCCTCCTCTCTCTCCCTGTCACCTTTGTGTTCCCTTTTCCCATTCCCCTGGTGTAGGGTAGCCAACCGAACGTTATTCTGGTTAACCTCCCTGCCTTCTGCCTTTCTCTTGCTTCCTCCTCCCTAGCTTATTTCGGTACTTTTTGGGCATGCTGACCGCACTGGGCGTTGTCGCGCAGTTAGGCATGTATTGAACCTTACTGGGACATGCTTGTGACGCTTTATATGGGCTCTAACATTATTGTAACTTATTTCAGTACTTTCAGAAATATTTTTTGTACACGCTGGCCGCACAGGGAGTTGTGACGCAGTTAGCTGCAGACATGTGGCGAAAGACACGCCAGCCACTGGGGTGCAGTTTAACGTTGGTTAGTTTCGCGTTGACTGATTCTTACGGGGCCAAGCTTGTGACACTTTTTAGCCTGTGTTATGGTCGCCTCTGTGTACGTGGCGTACTAACGCGTCGGCTGAGGCTAAGTTGTGTCTAAAACGAGTAGTCGCCTGAGCATTCGTGCTCTGAAAGAGCAAGAAATAAGGCCTCGGAATGGGGGAATGCTTGGAAATCAGATATTCTCGTCATATCTTATGT